>NC_057806.1:135833701-136133701 GCF_018294505.1 Triticum aestivum
CCAACCCCGCGCCCTAGTGCCGCCACCGCCGCCATGCGTCACCGCGCCGCCGCCGCCCTGCGTCAACGCCGCCGTCGCCGCCGTTCGCCGGAGGTACCGCGCCGCGTCTCTTCTTTCCCTCGGTTCGGTTTTTCTTATAAACCGTTCCGATTCTTTTCTTCTCTACCGATTCGTTTTCTTTCCGATTTTTCGCTAAACCGTTCCGGTGTTCTAGATCGGTTTTTCGTTTCGATCTCTTTTCCGAAAACCCTAGATTGGTTTTCGTTCTTCTTTCGGACCGTTCATCTCAACGAACGTGATCACCGATTATTTCCCGGTTAACGACGTCTGTTCGTATAACCGTTCTTCTTTTTCTTCTCGTCGGATTTATTCCGCGATCGCGATCTCAGATCCGATCTTCGTTCTAGTTTATCTTCTCGCTCGTTTATCGGAATCAGGTGATTCAAGCGCCTGGAGTTTCATCTCGAAACCGCCGTTTCGTCTAATCAACTTGAACAAGCTTTTGCTACAGTAAAATTTTGACCTAGATTCAACTTGCTAGAACCGAGTTGTTTTCTTCCGCCGTTTGTTTTTCGTCGTTTGTTCGGCTCGTTCTTTCTTTGCAACCAGAGTTCTTAAGTTGAACTTTCTGGTTCGTTCTCTTGTTCGATTTTTCCCTGTGCATTAGATGAGTACTTATTGTGTGGTTACTATTGTTTGCTTACGATAGATCGATCGGAGTGTGACGAGTAGTTCTATCACGAGTTTTGAGTACGAATCATCTTCATCAACATTGCAGGCAAGTAACACTTGATCATATCTTTTCTACAACCCATGTTTTATTGCATTAGATCAAACCCTCAAACACTTGCATTGTTTAGGATCTAAATTAAATTGTGGGATTGGGAAGTAGAATTGAGGTAGTACCTATTACCTGTTACTTATGAAACCTTGGGAGTTACTTCTACGTTTGCTTATTATGCTATGCTATGCTAGTAGACGTGGATTGGGTGAGTGATATCCATGACAGATGTGAGATTGATAATTTTAATGGTTTATCTAAGGTGGCAACTTAAACACACATCTGGGTGGATTGAGGCACCTGGTGTCTATCAGGACTTGCCTGTTTTTTTTCGGACCGCCACCCAGGCTCAAAGGGATCATAAGATCTTTCATGCTAGAAACTTTCGTGTGCAGCCACATGCTACTATGGGCTCTAGCATAGTTGATTAAGTCGTGCGAACTCTTACAGGGTAGACTAGCAGATGTAGGGGAAAGTAGGTGTACCGGTCTACCCATCGTAAGGTGCTAGCGCTTCTGAAAGACTGTGTCTCGGTCATCCGTTTCTCAAACACCATGTAGTGCGAGAAAACAAACGGAGGCGATCGAGTCATGTGGGGAAAAGTGCGCAAACCTCTGCAGAGTAACAAACTAATCATGATTAGCCGTGTCCCCGGTTATGGACAACTTGAGTATCTAGTACTTGAATATCGAGTGAATCTCAACATGTTACTTCTAATTAATGTTGTTGGGTTTTAATGAGTACTTTTAATTGGGATTGAGGATGCTGTCAACCATTCTCAATGTTTAACAACCACCATGATAGTTAAACAAAATTATTCCTTTGATGTAGGGAAAAATTGGCTTTTCGCAAAATTGTAACCGTAGAGCCTTACCACCAGCCAAATATGCATGTAGTATAGGCTTATTGTTTCATTACTCTCTATGTGTTACATTGCCAGCATATTCCATGTGCTGACCCGTTTTCGGGCTGCAACTTTTCATGTTGCAGACTTTTCAGACGACGAGTAAGTGGTACGTTAGGGTTACGATTTCCTATACTCAACTTTGCCGTTGGTGTTGATGGGAATCCACAACCTTGTTGCTTCCGCTATATTTTTGGATTGAGGTAATAGTTTTTACGTTACTTTATACATGTGATTTACCTCTGTTATAAATCCTTCGAGTACAGTGTGTGTCAGCATACCGATCCAGGGATGACACGAAAGCACAGAGACTTGATCCATTCGGGTCGGGTCGCTACAATATGCATCGGCTTCGAGTCATGTCCTTGGTCTATAGTTGGGTTGCCCGACTCCTGTGCTTACTGTTAGGGAACGTAGCAATTTCAAAAATTTCCTACGCACACGCAAGATCATGGTGATGCATAGCAACGAGAGAGGAGAGTGTTGTCTACGTACCCTCGTAGACCGGCAACGGAAGCGTCGACACAACGTACAGGAAGTAGTCATACGTCTTCCCGATCGGACCGATCCAAGTACCGAACATACGGCACCTCCGAGTTCTGCACATGTTCAACTCGGTGACGTCCCTCGAGCTCCGATCCAGCAAAGTGTTGAGGGAGATTTCGTCAGCACGACGGCGTGATGACGGTGATGATGTTCTACCGATGCAGGGCTTCGCCTAAGCACCGCTACGATATGACCGAGGTGGAATATGGTGGAAGGGGGCACCGCACACGGCTAAGGAACGATCACGAAGATCAACTTGTGTGTCATGGGGTGCCCCCTTGCCCCCGTATATAAAGGAGGGAGAGGGGGAGTTGCGGCCGGCCCAAGGGGTGCGCCTGGAGGAGTCCTACTCCCACCGGGTGTAGAACTCCCCCCTCTTGCCTTGTTGGAAAAGGAAGGGGGAAGGGAGAACGAGGAAAGGGGGGCACCGCCCCCCCTCCTTGTCCTATTCGGACTAGGGGGGAGGGAGCAAGCGGCCTGCCCTGGCCGGCCCTCCTCTTCTACCTTAGGGCCCATGTAGGCCCAATAACCCCCGGGGGGGGGGGGGGTTCCGGTAACCCCCCGGTACTCCGGTAAAATCCTGATTTCATCCGTAACGTTTCCGATATCCAAATATTTGCTTCCAATATATCAATCTTTATGTCTCGACCATTTTGAGACTCCTCGTCATGTCCGTGATCACATCCGGGACACCGAACAACCTTCGGTACATCAAAACACAAAAACCCTAATTACGATTGTCACCGAACTTTAAGCGTGTGGACCCTACGGGTTCGAGAACTATGTAGACATGACCGAGACACGTCTCCGGTCAATAACCAATAGCGGAACCTGGATGCTCATATTGGCTCCTACATATTCTACGAAGATCTTTATCGGTCAGACCACATAACAATATACATTGTTCCCTTTGTCATCGGTATGTTACTTGCCCGAGATTCGATCGTTGGTATCTCAATACCTAGTTCAATCTCGTTACCGGCAAGTCTCTTTACTCGTTCCGTAATATATCATCCCACAACTAACTCATTAGTTGCAATGCTTGCAAGGCTTAAGTGATGTGCATTACCGAGAGGGCCCAGAGATACCTCTCCGACAATCGGAGTGACAAATCCTAATCTCGAAATACGCCAACCCAACAAGTACCTTCGGAGACACCTGTAGAGCACCTTTATAATCACCCAGTTATGTTGTGATGTTTGGTAGCACACAAAGTGTTCCTCCGGTAAACGGGAGTTGCATAATCTCATAGTCATAGGAACATGTATAAGTCATGAAGAAAGCAATGGCAACAAACTAAACGATCAAGTGCTATTCTAATGGAATGGGTCAAGTCAATCAAATCATTCTCCTAATGATGTGATCCCGTTAATCAAATGACAACTCATGTCTATGGTTAGGAAACATAACCATCTTTGATCAACGAGCTAGTCAAGTAGAGGCATACTAGTGACACTTTGTTTGTCTATGTATTCACACATGTATTATGTTTCCGGTTAATACAATTCTAGCATGAATAATAAACATTTATCATGATATAAGGAAATAACTTTATTATTGCCTCTAGGGCATATTTCCTTCAGTCTCCCACTTGCACTAGAGTCAATAATCTAGTTCACATCGCCAGGTGATTTAATACCAATAGTTCACATCACCATGTGATTAACACCCATAGTTCACATCTACATGTGACCAACACCCAAAGGGTTTACTAGAGTCAATAATCTAGTTCACGTCGCTATGTGATTAACACCCAAAGAGTACTAAGGTGTGATCATGCTTTGCTTGTGAGAGAAGTTTAGTCAACGGGTCTGCCACATTCAGATCCGTAAGTATTTTGCAAATTTCTATGTCAACAATCCTCTTCATAGAACTACTCTAGCTAATTGCTCCCACTTTCAATATATATCTAGATTGAGATTTAGAGTCATCTAGATTAGTGTCAAAATTTGCATCGACGTAACCCTTCAGGACGAACCTTTTGTCACGTCCATAATCGAGAAACATATCCTTATTCCACTAAGGATAATTTTGACCAATGTACAGTGATCTACTCCTAGATCACTATTGTACTCCCTTGCCAAACTCAGGGCAGGGTATACAATAGGTCTGGTACACAGCATGGCATACTTTATAGAACCTATGGCTGAGGCATAGGGAATGACTTTCATTCTCTCTCTATCTTCTGTCGTGGTCGGGTTTTGAGTCTTACTCAACTTCACACCTTGTAACATAGGCAAGAACTCCTTCTTTGACTGTTCCATTTCGAACTACTTCAAAATCTTGTCAAGGTATGTACTCATTGAAAAACTTATCAAGCATCTTGATCTATCTCTATAGATCTTGATGCTCAATATGTAAGCAGCTTCACCAAGGTATTTCTTTGAAAAACTCCTTTCAAACATTCCTTTCTGCTTTGCAGAATAATTCTACATTATCTCCGATCAACAATATGTCATTCACATATACTTATCAGAAATGTTGTAGTGCTCCCACTCACTTTCTTGTAAATACAGGCTTCACCGCAAGTCTGTATAAAACTATATGCTTTGATCAACTTATCTAAGCGTATATTCCAACTCCGAGATGCTTGCACCAGTCCATAGATGGATCGCTGGAGCTTGCATATTTTGTTAGTACCTTTAGGATTGACAGAACCTTCTGGTTGCATCATATACAACTCTTATTTAATAAATCCATTAAGGAATGCAGTTTTGTTTATCCATTTGCCAGATTTCATAAAATGCGGCAATTGCTAACATGATTCGGACAGACTTAAGCATAGATACGAGTGAGAAACTCTCATCGTAGTCAACACCTTGAACTTGTCGAAAACCTTTTTGTGACAATTCTAGCTTTGTAGATAGTAACACTACTATCAGCGTCCGTCTTCCTCTTGAAGATCCATTTAATCTCAATGGCTCGCCGATCAATGGGCAAGTCAATCAAAGTCCATACTTTGTTCTCATACATGGATCTCATCTCAGATTTCATGGCCTCAAGCCATTTCGTGGAATCTGGGCTTCATCATCGCTTCCTCATAGTTCGTAAGCTCATCATGGTCAAGTAACATGACCTCCAGAACAGGATTACCGTACCACTCTGGTGCGGATCTCACTCTGGTTTACCTACGAGGTTCGGTAGCAACTTGATCTGAAGTTACATGATCATCATCATTAGCTTCCTCACTAATTGGTGTAGTAGTCACAGGAACATATTTTTGTGATGAACTACTTTCCAATAAGGGAGTAAGTACAGTTACCTCATCAAGTTCTACTTTCCTCCCACTCACTTCTTTCGAGAGAAACTCCTTCTCTAGAAAGGATCCATTCTCAGCAACGAATATCTTGCCTTCGGATCTGTGATAGAAGGTGTACCCAATATTTTCTTTTGGGTATCCTATGGAGACGCACTTCTCCGATTTGGGTTTGAGCATATTAGGTTGAAACTTTTTCACATAAGCGTTGCAACCTCAAACTTTAAGAAATGACAGCTTAGGTTTCTTGCCAAACCATAGTTCATACGGTGTCGTCTCAACGGATTTATGTGGTGCCCTATTTAACGTGAATGTAGCTGTCTCTAATGCATAACCCCAAAACGATAGTGGTAAATTGGTAAGAGACATCATAGATTGCACCATATCTAAAAAAGTACGGTTACAACGTTCGGACACACCATTACACTGTGGTGTTCCAGGTGGCGTGAGTAGTGAAACTATTTCACATTGTTTTAATTGAAGGCCAAACTCGTAACTCAAATATTTTACTTCTGCGATCATATCGTAGAAACTTGTATTTTTGTTACGATGATTCTCCACTTCACTCTGAAATTCTTTGAACTTTTCAAATGTTTCAGACTTGTGTTTCATCAAGTAGATATACTCATATCTGCTCAAATCATCTGTGAAGATCAGAAAATAATGATACCTGCCACAAGCTTCAATATTCATCGGACCACATACATCAGTATGCATGATTTCCAACAAATCTGTTGCTCGCTCCATTGTTCCGGAGAATGGAGTCTTAGTCATCTTGCCCATGAGGCATGGTTCGCAAGCATCAACTATTTCATAATCAAGTGATTCCAAAATCCCATCAACATGGATTTTCTTCATGCGCTTTACACCAATATGACCTAAACGTCATTGCCACAAATAAGTTGCACTATCATTATTAACTTTGCATCTTTTGGCTTCAATATTATGAAAATGTGTATCACCACGATCGAGATCCAACAAACCATTTTCATTGGGTGTATGACCATAGAAGGTTTTATTCATGTAAACAGAACAACAATTATTCTCTAACTTGCATGAATAACCATAATGCAATAAACATGATCCAATCATATTCATGCTCAACGCAAACACTAAATAACATTTATTTTAGGTTTAACACTAATCCCGAAAGTATAGGGAGTGTGCGATGATGATCATATCAATATCGGAACCATTTCCAATCCACATCGTCACTTCACCCTTAACTAGTCTCTGTTCATTCTGCAACTCTCGTTTCGAGTTACTATTCTTAGCAACTGAACTAGTATCAAATACCGAGGGGTTGCTATAAACACTACTAAAGTACAAATCAATAACATGTATATCAAATTACCTATGTTCACTTTGCCATCCTTCTTATCCACCAATTACTTGGGGTAGTTCCGCTTCCAGTGACCAGTCCCATTGCAGTAGAAGCACTCAGTTTCAGGCTTAGGTCCAGACTTGGGTTTTTCACTTGAGCAGCAACTTGCTTCCCGTTCTTCTTGAAGTTCCCCTTTCTTCCCTTTGTCCCTTTACCTGAAACTAGTGGTTTTGTTTACCATCAACACTTGATGCTTTTCTTGATTTCTATCTTCGTCGATTTCAGCATCACAAAGAGCTTGGGAATCGTTTCCGTTATCCCTTGCATATTATAGTTCATCACGAAGTTCTACTAACTTGGTGATGGTGACTAGAGAATTCTGTCAATCACTATTTTATCTGGAAGATTAACTCCCACTTGATTCAAGCGATTGTAGTACCCCAGACAATCTGTGCACATGCTCACTGCTTGAGCTATTCTCCTCCATCTTTTAGCTATAGAACTTGTTGGGACTTCATATCTCTCAACTCGAGTATTTGCTTGAAATATTAACTTCAACTCCTGGAACATCTCATATGGTCCATGACATTCAAAACGTCTTTGAAGTCCCGATTCTAAGCCATTTAAGCAAGGTGCACTAAACTATCAAGTAGTCATCATATTGAGCTAGCCAAACGTTCATAACGTCTGCATCTGCTCCTGCAATAGGTTTGTCACCTAGTGGTGCATCAAGGACATAATTCTTCTGTGCAGAAATGAGAATAATCCTCAGATCACGGATCCAATCCGCATCATTGCTACTAACATTTTTCAACTTAGTTTTTTTCTAGGAACATATAAAAATTAAACGGGGAGCAACATCGCGAGCTATTGATCTACAATATAGGTATACTAATACTACCAGGACTAAGTTCATGATAAATTAAAGTTCAATTAATCATATTACTTAAGAACTCCCACTTAGATAGACATCCCTCTAATCCTCTAAGTGATCACGTGATCCATATCAACTAAACCATGTCTGATCATCACGTGAGATGGAGTAGTTTCAATGGTAAACATCACTATGTTGATCATATCTACTATATGATTCACGCTCGACCTTTCGGTCTCAGTGTTCCGAGGCCATATCTATTATATGCTAGGCTCGTCAAGTTTAACCTGAGTATTCTGCGTGTGCAACTGTTTTGCACCCGTTGTATTTGAACGTAGAGCCTATCACACCCGATCATCACGTGGTGTCTCAGTACGAAGAACTTTCGCAATGGTGCATACTCAGGGAGAACACTTGTACCTTGATAATTATTAAGAGACCATCTTATAAAGCTACCATCGAACTAAGCAAAATAAGATGCATAAAAGATAAACATCACATGCAATCAAAACATGTGACATGATATGGCCATCATCATCTTGTGCCTTTGATCTACATCTCCAAAGCATCGTCATGATATCTATCGTCACCGGCATGACACCATGATCTCCATCATCTTGATCTATATCAATGTGTCATCACATGGTCGTCTCTCCAACTATTGCTCTTGCAACTATTGCTATCGCATAGAGATAAAGTAAATCAATTATTTCGCGCTTGCATCTTATGCAATAGAGAGATAACCATAAGGCTTTTGCTAGTTGCCGATAACTTCAACAAAACATGATCATCTCATACAACAACTTATATATCATCATGTCTTGACCATATCACATCACAACATGCCCTACAAAAACAAGTTAGACATCCTCTACTTTGTTGTTGCAAGTTTTACGTGGCTGCTACCGGCTGAGCAAGAACCGTTCTTACCTACGCATCAAAACCACAACGATAGTTTGTCAAGTTGGTGTTGTTTTAACCTTCGCAAGGACCGGGCGTAGCCACACTCGGTTCAACTAAAGTTGGAGAAACTGACACCCGCCAGCCACCTGTGTGCAAAGCACGTCGATAGAACTAGTCTCGCATAAGCGTACGCGTAATGTCGGTCCGGGCCGCTTCATCCAACAATACCGCCGAACCAAAGTGTGACATGCTGGTAAGCAGTATGACTTATATCGCCCACAACTCACTTGTGTTCTACTCTTGCATATTACATCAACGCATAAAACCAGGCTCGGATGCCACTGTTAGGGAACGTAGTAATTTCAAAAATTTCCTACGCACACGCAAGATCATGGTGATGCATAGCAACGAGAGAGGAGAGTGTTGTCTATGTACCCTCGTAGACCGGCAACGGAAGCGTTAACACAACGTAGAGGAAGTAGTCATACGTCTTCCCGATCCGACCGATCCAAGTACCGAACATACGGCACCTCCGAGTTCTGCACATGTTCAACTCGGTGACGTCTCTCGAGCTCCGATCCAGCAAAGTGTTGAGGGAGAGTTTCATCAGCACGACGGCGTGATGACGGTGATGATGTTCTACTGACACAGGGCTTGGTCTAAGCACCGCTATGATATGACCGAGGTGGAATATGGTGGAAGGGGGCACCACACACGGCTAAGGAACGATCACGAAGATCAACTTGTGTGTCATGGGGTGCCCCCTTGCCCCCGTATATATAGGAGGGAGAGGGGGAGGTGCGGCCGGCCCAAGGGGTGCGCCTGGAGGAGTCCTACTCCCACCGGGAGTAGGACTCCCCCTCTTGCCTTGTTGGAAAAGGAAGGGGGCAGGGAGAACGAGGAAAGGGGGGCGCCCCCCTTCCTTGTCCTATTCAGACTAAGGGGGACGGGGCGCGCGACCTACCCTGGCCAGCCCTCCTCTTCTCCCTTAGGGCCCATGTAGGCCCAATAACCCCCGGGGGGGTTCCGGTAACCCCCCGGTACTCCGGTAAAATCCTGATTTCACCCGGAACGTTTCCGATATCCAAATATAGGCTTCCAATATATCAATCTTTATGTCTCGACCATTTTGAGACTCCTCGTCATGTCCGTGATCACATCCGGGACACCGAACAACCATCGGTACATCAAAACACAAAAACCTTAATTACGATCGTCACTGAACTTTAAGCGTGCGGACCCTACGGGTTCGAGAACTATGTAGACATGAGCGAGACACGTCTCCGGTCAGTAACCAATAGCGGAACCTGGATGCTCATATTGGCTCCTACATATTCTACGAAGATCTTTATCGGTCAGACCGCATAACAATATACGTTGTTCCCTTTGTCATCGGTATGTTACTTGCCCGAGATTCGATCGTTGGTATCTCAATACCTAGTTCAATCTCGTTACCGGCAAGTCCCTTTACTCGTTCCGTAATACATCATCCTGCAACTAACTCATTAGTTGCAATGCTTGCAAGGCTTAAGTGATGTGCATTACCGAGAGGGCCCAGAGATACCTCTCCAACAATCAGAGTGACAAATCCTAGTCTCAAAATATGCCAACCCAACAAGTACCTTCGGAGACACCTGTAGAGCACCTTTATAATCACCCAGTTACGTTGTGACGTTTGATAGCACACAAAGTGTTCCTCCGGTAAACGGGAGTTGCATAATCTCATAGTCATAGGAACATGTATAAGTCATGAAGAAAGCAATAGCAACAAACTAAACGATCAAGTGCTATGCTAACGGAATTGGTCAAGTCAATCACATCATTCTCCTAATGATGTGATCCCGTTAATCAAAGGACAAGGCATGTCTATGGTTAGGAAACATAACCATCTTTGATCAATGAGCTAGTCAAGTAGAGGCATACTAGTGACACTCTGTTTGTCTATGTATTCACACATGTATTATGTTTCCGGTTAATACAATTATAGCATGAATAATAAACATTTATCATGATATAAGGAAATAAATAATAACTTTATTATTGCCTCTATGGATATTTCCTTCACTTACCACCTTACGTTTCACTTATTCGGCTAAGTTCGTAAAGGGAGATCTACTACGATTGTATTTCTGGTCTGTCTGGTCAAATACCTCAGTAGAGAAAGCCGAAAACTAACTGTCCTGATAAGGCGAGAGCTGGTCAGCGCTTCGGCGACTTAGTCTTATACTACAAATCATTGGTGATTTATTCCATGTTATACGAAGGGCCGGTCTTCGTCCAGCCGTGTGGAAAAGGCACCTCATTTCGAACTGCCACACACACACATAGGGGCTAGTACTTCACCCCACCGTCAAACTCCTATGGCCAAGTGAAAGTAATAAAGCCGCATAGTCTAATTGCCTGGTTCACCTCGCGGACACCTCCTTCATAGACCAAGATGTTGGATAAAGTGTGGTAGCACGCTATGCCGAACACCCCCATAGTATCTACGTGGGGGCTGAAGCCAATGACTGTCAAACTTTCAGAATTATAGGGCCGCACAGGAGGAAAATAGCTTATGATCAAAGGCATCAATATATTACAAGCCTCGGTTCTCAAACACAGTTTTTACAACCCGGATACATCTACTCAAATATAACATCCTTTGAGCATTGGCCCTCTACTATGCGGGCACCCACCAGGACATCTTCAAAGTATCTCTCCGGCTTGCGGTGGTCCTTGCCTTCGGGCGGGCCTGCAGTCGCCACGTTGGTGGCCTTCATCTTTTCCCAATGCATCTTGATGCGGGCAAAGGTCATCCGAGCTCCCTCTATGCATGCCGAGCGCTTCACAGTATCAACCCGAGGCAGCGCATCGACGAGCCGCCTCACCAGACCAAAGTAGCTACTCAGAATGGGTTCGGCTGGCCATAGCCAGACTATTAAATCCTTCATGGCCAAGCCGACCATCCTATGCAGCTCCATCAGCTACTTCATCTGGTCGTTCAGAGGCATCGAATGCTCCAGCCGCCGCAGAGTCCAGAACCACCAGATCCAATCTAGACACCATCACGTAGGGGTTCACCACTTCCATTGGTGCCTCTCCGATGATGTGTGAGTAGTTCTTTGTAGACCTTCTTGGTTCGTAGTTAGTAGCTAGATGGCTTCCTCTCTCTCTCTCTCTCTCTCTCTCTCTCTCTCTCTTTATTCTCAATACAATGGTCTCTTGGAGATCCATATGATGTAACTCTTTTGCGGTGTGTTTGTTGGGATTGATGAACTTTGAGTTTATGATCAAATCTATCTTTTTATATCCATGAAAGTATTTGAGTTTCTTTGATCTCTTTTATGCATGATCTCTTATAGCCTCGTATTTCTTCTCCGATATTTGGTTTTTATTTGGCCAACTTGATCTATTTATCTTGCAATGGAAGAGGTGCTTTCTGATGGGTTCGATCTTTCGGTGCTTGATCCTAGTGACAAAAGGGGAACCGACACGTAAGTATCATTGCTATTAAGGATAACAAGATGGAATCTTTATCTACTGCCATAGATAAATGGATCTCGTCTACATCATGTCACCGTTCTTATTGCATTACTCCATTTTTCCATGAACTTAATACACTAGATGCATGCTGGATTGCGGTCGATGTGTGGAGTAATAGTAGTAGATGCAGGCAGGAGTCGGTCTACTAATCTTGGACGTGATGCCTATGTAATGATCATTGCCTCGATATCGTCATAATTATTTGAGGTTCTATCAATTTCCCAATAGTAATTTGTTCACCCACCGTTTTTTATTTTTCTCGAGAGAAGCCACTAGTGAAACCTACGGCCCCCGTGTCTTCTTTCTCATATATTTGCCTTCGCAATCTATTTTATTTGCCTTTTATTTTTAGATCTATTAAACCAAAAGTACAAAAATATCTTGCTGCACTTTATTTTATTTGCGATCTATTTATTCAATCTAGTACAACTTTCACCCACCCACGCACCGTTTCTGGTGCCGTTACCCGAAACGGATTGACAACCCATTTAACACGTCGGTTTGTGAGGTGTTGTTATTTGTGTGCAGCGGCTGTTTACATTGTGTTGCTTGGTTCTCCTACTGGTTCGATAACCTTGGTTTCATATCTGAGGGAAATACCTACCGGCGCTGTGCTGCATCATCCCTTCCTCTTTGGGGAAAAACCGACGTAGCTTCAAGCAACATCACTCCTCCATGATGGAAGCACGTTGCAGTTCTTCCACTAGGGTATCCGGCGCCTCCAGATTAGTGGAGGTCGCTGATGGAACTGATGCCCCCTCCTTCGAGGGGGGCTGCTCACCCGATCCGGGAGCCACATTTGTCTCTGGGAGAGGGTCCGAATGGGGCCCGGATTGTTGACGGTCCCCACTATCGGTTGCCATAGGGATAGCCTCCCCTATGTCTTTGGCGACCGAGGTATTACCCCCGGGCGCTTTCTCAACAACCTCGCCCACCCCTCCATGGCTAGAAGAGGTCCTTTGGGACAACACCTCAGTGTCATCCATGGTGATAGGCGAGGGGGCTCATGGCGGTGTCTCGCTCTCTACCATTTCGGGTGGAAGAGAATTCCCCTCCGATAATGGAGTGTTCGGAAGCTCGCATGGAGGGCTGAAAGGCGCACAACAAAGTGGCTTATATAATAGAAAGGGACAACTAAAGATAAACAATAACTATCTGAACACCTATGATTCGGCCAGGGGCTTCGCCCTTGGAGGCTTCTTGTGGACCTGAGTCCGAACTGTCCTGGAGGGTCATCTTCCCCCTCTTAGCCGTCTCCCCTTGCGGGTCTTCGGTGGCCGCCCTCTTCTTCTTCCTCCCCTTGCGGGGGGGGGGGGGGGGGAGGGGTCGCTCTCTGCCTCCTCCTCCTCTTTCTATTCCTCATCTCCCTCATGGGAGGAGGGGCCTTCAGTCTCTCCGGACACAGCGTCCGCAGGACCCTTGAGGCGGGGGCCGCTCTTGGTCTCCTTGCCCTTCTTCTTCGTGGCCTTCTTCTTCGGTGTCTGGTAGGGTGCCGGGACCAGCATCTCAGTCAGCTGGAGCGTGGCTGGGTTTTCGGCCAGAGGATCCGGACACTTGATCCGCTCCGCCTTTGCCCTCCTGCCCTGTACAAAGAAAAGGCAATACATTATATCTAAACTTATTTACCGAATAGGTACTCGGGAAAATCATGCTTACTGGCGAGGCCGGATTCTCGATGTCAAGAGCAATGTCTTCGGTCTTCTTTGGCCACATTTTTTGGGCCTTGAAGAGCAATTTCCAAATGTCTTCGTGCGTCTTATCGAAGATGTGGCTCCTCCGGACTAAACTCCCACATATAAGAGGCCTGGAGCTGGCAAGGGAGAGTCCGGCGGAATAGCATCACCTGAATCACATATGTGAGACTGCTGTTTTTGCCTATCATGTTGGCGATGCACTTTTGTAGCACCTGCACATCTGCCATGGACCCCCAATCAAGGCCCTTGGTGGTCCATGAGGTGAGTCTCGTCGGGGGTCTGGATCTAAAGTCAGGTGTGGCCGCCCACTTGGCATCGCGGGGTTCAGTGATGTAGAACCACTCCTGCTACCACACCTTGATTGTCTCCACAAAGGCCCCTTTGGGCCAGACGGCGTTGGGAAGCTTGCTGACCATAGCACCGCCGCAATCTGCATGCTACCCATCGACCACCTCCGGCTTCACGTTGAAGACTTTGAGCCATAGGCCGAAGTGTGGGGGGGGGTGCGGAGTAGAGCCTCAGACACGATGATGAACGCCAGATGTGAAGGAAAGAATTTGAGGCTAGATCATGGAAATATAGCCTGTAGTAGAACATGAGGCCCCGGACAAAGGGATGAAGGGGAAACCCTAGACCTCGGAGGAAATGGGGGATGAATACTACCCTCTCGCCGGGGTCCGGAGTAGGGATGGTCTGATTCTTGTTGGGAAGCCGGTACGCGATATCTGCGGGCAGGTAGACCGCACTTCGAAGCTCCTGGATGTCCTTCTCCATGACACAGGAGGCCTCCCACTTACCCTTAGAGCCGGATCCAAACATGGCTGGAGAGGTTGGTGGCGGCGGAAAAGATTGAAGTTTGGGCGTTGGAGCTTGAAGATGGGAAGGTGATACGTCTCCAACGTATCTATAATTTATGAAGTATTCATGCCAATATATTATCATTCTTCGATGTTTTACAATCATTTTATAAAAACTTTATATCATTTTTTGGGACTAACCTATTGACCTAGTGCTCAGTGCCAGTTGTTGTTTTTTGCTTGTTTTTTACATCGCAGAAAATCAATATCAAACGGAGTCCAAACACTGCTAAACTTTTTGTGGATTTTTTATGGGCCGAAGACTCCCGATGGGCCAGAGCAGTACCTGGGGGTACCCCTAGGGGGGCACAACCCACCAGGGCGCGCCAGGGCCCCCTGGCACGCCCAGGTAGGTTGTGCCCGCCTCGGTGGCCTCCCGTACCCCTTCTTTGCACTATAAATTCCCAAATATTCCGAAACCCCTTGGGGTTAAACTAGATCAGAAGTTCCGCTGCCGCATGGCTCCGTGGTCATCAGAAACCAATCTAGACCCGTTCCGGCACCCTGCCGGAGGGGGGAATCATCTCCGGTGGCCATCTTCATCATCTCGGCGGCCACCACGATGAGGAGGGAGTACTCCACCCTCGAGGCTGAGAGTTTGTACCAGTAGCTATGTGTTTAATCTATCTCTCTCTCTCTCTCTCTCTCTCTCTCGTTCATGAGATGTCACGATCTTGATGTATCGCGGGCTTTGTTAATATAGTCGGATCATATGGTGTTTTCCCCTCTCTATCTTGTTGTGATGAATTGAATTTTCCCCTTTGAGATTTCGTGGTTATTGGATTGAATACTTTTATGGATTTGAGAACACTTGATATATGTCTCACAATTGAATACTCGTGGTTTGATATATGTTTTGGCACTCAACTTGCGGATTCCCGCAGTGACATTGGGGTAATCTATGCATAGGGGTTGATGTACTATTTGCTACTCCCTCCGTCCGAAAATACTTGTCATCAAAATACATGAAAAGGGATGTATCTAGAACTAAAATACGTCTAGATAAATCTCCTTTTATCCATTTTGATGACAAGTATTTTCGGACGGAGGGAGTACCTTGTTGTTTTTATTTATTTAGATTATAAAAATATATTTCTATCATCAATATTACACTTTTATCACCATCTCTTCGCCGAACTAGTGCACCTATACAATTTGCCATTGTATTGGGTGCGTTGGGGACACAAGAGATTTCTTGTATTTGGTTGCAGTGTTGTTTGAGAGAGACCATCTTCATCCTACACCTCTCACGGATTGATAAACCTTAGGTCATCCACTTGAGGGAAAATTGCTACTGTCCTACAAAACTCTGCGCTTGGAGGCCCAACACGTGTCTACAAGAATAAAGTTGCATAGTAGACATCAAGCTCTTTTCTGGCGCCGTTGCCAGGGAGGTGAGTGATTGAAGGTATATCTTTAGATCTTGCAATTAAATCTTTTAGTTTCTTGTTTTATCACTAGTTTGGTTTATTAAAAGAAAACTACAAAAAATGGAATTGAGGTTGCATCATATTATTGATCATCTTTATAATATCTTTCGTGAAAATGATGGTTCGGAAAATTGTGCTCAATTGTTAGAAGAAGAAGAAGTCAATAAAATGTTTGGCACAAAATATTTGAATGATGAGCATGATTGCAATGTTGTTAGTGTGAATTGTTTGAATATTCAAAATGCTAATGATGATTGCACAAGTCATGACAAAAATGTTTCTTATAAGCATGTCACTTTTTGCGGAGTGAATTGGGAGTGCCTTTGCACACCAAAAAGGGAAGATAGATTTTGCAAGAAGCATAAATATTTAGAAATGAAAAAGTTGCAAGAGAGGCTAGATGATTGTGATGAAAGATGTTATTTTTTTGGCCATCCTTGTGAACTTTGCAATGGACATGGGCATTTAAATATCCAATGCAAATTCTTTCATGATCAAATCGTGTGCAAAAAATGTGATAACTTGATTACCTTGGAACATCATAAAGAGCTTAGCCTTCTTTTGGGGTATGAAGAAATGAAACGTATAACTAAGGGTATTCCAAAATTTAATCTCGAAAGACTTCTTGATTTTGATCTAGAAGAAATTTATAGGTTTTATGCGGTAAATTGCATTGAGAATCCTTATATTGCTAACTACTTAAAGACAAGAAAACAAATGGAGTATGAAGAGAGTACTAATGAAAGGGAAAATGTTTCCCAAAACCCTCCTAGTGTTTATTATGATGAATCAGGTAACGAGGATGAGCTTCCTATCCAATCAATTTCTTCAACAAGAAACTTGAAAGAATTAATTAAACCCACACATGGTATGGTGAAGAATAAAAAAAGAAAAAAAGAGGTAAAAATGTATCTCTCCCAAATAATGTTGCTCCCATCATCATCGTGCCTCATGAAAGTGAATCAAATATGTTGATGGAGGATGATGATATTGATGATGATTTTGTATGCCTATTGCTTGTTGTGATGATTATGATTGGGAAGACAATGATATCCCTTATGATCTTGAAAATCTTTTTAGCACTTGCTTGGAAGAATATGATAGTAATGTATGCTATACTATTGGTGCCATTCATGCTATTGATAAGAATGATTGTGATGATATGCAAAACCACAAGCTTGGGGATGTTGTGTTTGATGAGTATGATATGTTTGAAGATTTATTTGTTGGAAATAATGCTTTTCCTAACCTTGGGGATGCTTTGCTTAATGAATATGATCCTTTGATTCCTTCTACTTTCGATAATAAAGTTCATTAGGATGATAGCATGCCTCCTATTTATGATGATTACATTCATGAAAGTGGGTTTGGAAGAGTGTCAACTTTAGGTAGTAGTGATCCTACTATTTTGGAGGGTGTTGAATCTTATTACAATATTGATGAAAGTGGATTTGGAGAGATCATGATTTTATTTAGTGATACATCCACTATTTTGGAAAAGGTTTTAATTGATTATGACAATGAAGTTGTTATCTATGATGATTATTGTGGTGACATCTATGCCATAAAGAGTGACAAATCTTGTATGCTTGTGCATCATGAAAAGAGTGTTGTATGTGATGGTTATATTGTTGAATTCATTCATGATGCCTCTGAAAATTATTATGTGAAAGGAACTTATGCCCTTACATATCTCAATAGTATCAAGTTTCTTCTCTATGTGTTGATTGTTTTGAAGTTACACTTGTTTTGCCTTCCTATGCTAGTTGATTCTTGTTCCCATAAGTTGTTTGCTCACAAAATCCCTATGCATAGGAAGTGGGTTAGAACTAAATGTGCTAGTCATATGCTTCATGATGCTCTCTTTATGTTTCAATTCTTATCTTTTATGCGAGCATCATTGAAATCATCATGCCTAGTTTAAAAGGCATAACAGAAAAGCGCTTGTTGGGAGACAACCCAACACTTTTACCTACTGTTTTTGTGTGTTCACATGATTATGCTACTGTATTAATCATGTTTTATTGTTTTTGTTTCAATAAAGTGCCAACTGAAGCCTTTGGGATCATGTTGGGTGATAGTTGAGTTGACCCTGCTGAAAAACAGAAACTTTTCTGCTCACGAAAATAATTCTAGCTTTTAACAGAAGAGCTCTATTGAGTTGATTCTTTTTGCATAAGATTAATATACAAATTGCTCATGTGGTCCTAAATTTTCAGAATTTTTGGAGTATCAGAAGTATGGTTTGAGTACATATTACTACAGATTGTTCTGTTTTCGACAAATTCTGTTTTTAATGCATAGTTTGCTCGTTTCCTAGTTTCCAGGGCTTATGTTGCTCAATATAAATTGTAGAAATGAGGGATCATATCATTGTTTTTATGAGCATTGTGGCAAAAATGGCGGCGACATGTAGCATGCGAGCGACGACGGTGACAAAATCATGCAATGCCCTCTTCCTCGACATGGACCACCTCATCCAGCTCCTGGCGTCTAGTCACCGACATCGCTCGCATGTTTCCTAGTTTCTATGGCGGCGACAGGGAGCATGCGAGCAACAACGGTGACTAGACGCCAGGAGCTGGATGAGGTGGTCCATGCCGAGGAAGAGGGCATTGCATGATTTGTTGTCCTGCAGATTTCCTCTCCTGTTTTATTTGATTTTGTTGGCAAAACAATGGCAGATTTCTCCATTAGCTTATCTGATTTGGGGTGTAGATTTCCTCTCTTGTTTGATCTGATTTTGTTGGCAAAACAATGGCAGATTTCTCCATTAGCTTATCTGATTTGGGGTGTAGATTTCCTCTCTTGTTTGATCTGATTTTGTTGGCAAAACAATGGCAGATTTCTCCATTAGCTTATCTGATTTGGGGCTGATTGTCCTCTTGTGATTCCTGTTCATGGCCTTGCTGTGGGAGATTGCAAAAGTGAAGCTAACTAAGAGTGAAAAAAGAGCAGGAGCAATGCTTGGGCTGTAGAATTAATGGTTGAACAAAATCTATGGTTGATATGTAGTCTAGTCATGGCTGATATGAATTTTTCTGTTATTATCTCTGGATTGTTCAGTAAAATGAAAGCTCATGGTATAGCATGTCACCTTCCTTGCACATATATTTGTACCCAATTTAGACCATCAGTAGAACTGTTTATATTGTAACTTGGATGTGGATAAGGATTTATTTTGTTACTGATTGGTTATGTTTTCTATTTTGCTCAGATAATTGAGCCGTTCTTCCTTCTTAGTATCAATGAATAGGTTGATTACATAATATATTTGAAGATTGCAGCAGGCACAAAATGCTCAGCAAACAAAAATAATTAGGTAAGGTGAGAACTGATTGATCTGATTTATTTCCCTAGATTAATTGGTTGGCAGTCATAGAATCATCATGTACCTTTAATATTGACTTGAACTTTTGGTGTGGTCATGTAGCTTTGAGGTTGCCTAGAAATAGACCACTCTCGCATCATTAGGTGCCGCCCACAAGGATCTACCTCGGCGAGGCATGCGCACCTATGCCACATCATTACATGTAAGTTTGTTCCCTTGATAGTTCTCTTTCACAATTGCACGTGTGATATTTGTCATGGGATCTGACCGCTTTACCATATTTTCTTGGTATGGATGATGTTAAAGAGTGAGCTACCCATCGTTTCTCATTACTAACTGTAATCAAGAAATATACGTGTTCGTGCCATAAAAGATGGATATGTGTTAAGCCATTGTCATGTCATGTGATTACTTGCAGAACAACTATATAGCTATGTTGGGATTGTAAAGTGGAAACGATAGGAACCTACAACTCTTCTGTGAGTGTCGTTTGATTATTTACTTTCTCAAGTAGTGTGGATATACTGCCGTCAGGATATTATGTATATGCATGATTATATGCAAATTTTTAAAATGGGTTGTGGTATCCCGCATTTGTCAGATCCTCATATGTTGCTGACAGTTTATAATTTTCTGTTGTTTCTACCAAATGTGTGTGCTATGACATTATGTAAGGCTAGGCATATTTCTTTTCTTTATAATCCAGTGATGAACTAATTGTCTTAGCTATATGGTGAATCTCGATTACCCCCCGAGGAGCTAGGCTTGCAGCCCCTATTTGGGTTTATTCAGATTGTTGCAAAATGTGATTTCTACATGTTGATATGTTCCTTGCTTTCTCCATCTCCACCCCCTACGTCCTTGATGAACTAATTGAGATATGCAAATTAAGTGCCATGGATGAGTTGCAAGTGGTCATGCATCGTCCTTGTCAATTTTAAATGCTCGACTCCACTTTCATTTGCCTATGGTATTTAGTATTTACACTTGCATAGAGCTTTGGCCTATTTCATTTGGACCTACTCCCAGTTCCCTACTATGTTTCTATTCCCAATGATCAACTCTTACTTTCCTTTTGTGTGTGTTCTGCTCTGCTTGTATTAGCTATTGTTAATTTATGCTAATTTTGTTGTCCTTTTTTTGTGTGCCCAGATGACCAGGCGCATAGGAGGGCTACATACATTTTGTATGGGTGTATATAGTTGCGCTATACTGGTATGTATGGCAGCTACAGTAGCTTTCCAGTTAGTCCTTGGTGAAGGTAATTTGAACCTATGCCCAGTTCCCTTCTATGTGCGTTTGAATTTTTTGATAGGTGAAAAATCCTTTTGTAACTCTTAAGAAGGTTCTAATTGGATTGGTCAAAAAATGAGCATAAATATAATGATAATGTGCACACAAATTGGAGTCTTAGATTAATAGTTTGAATATAGCCAAGAAATATTCGTGCTAGGCTGTTGTTTAAGTACTTACGAAACAATATTAGAGGGATGCAACGACTAAAATATGTAGGGTTTGTGAGCTTGCTGGAAGAGATGCGCTGATCATCTTTTATGTACCTTCGTAATTTTATTAAATGATCAAATTGTTGGAAAAGAGTATGATTAGCCTATTGATTTTGCAGTGCTTAATATGATTATTATTGCAAAAGAGCATCAAAACATTCCATATGGTTTACTATATTCACTTGCATCTTAGCAGCATCACGCGATTAAGCTCATACAATTTGAAATTTCTTATTTGTGGATGCATGCCTAGGCATACATATAACGGACACATTCTAACCTATAAGGAGGCTGGCCAACTTGCCTCCATGGAGCTCCCATGACTAGGCCCTTTCTGCCTGTCCGATCATGGTGAGTTTCCCACCTCTTCTCCCCTAGCCATTAGATATTGAATGTATGTTTTACCTCGTTTCTCTTTTCACACGTGTATGACCAGTGGGCCAGTTCATTGGTGGGGCCGATGTTTATTTATTTAGTGACCAGACATTGTGATCTGGAACATTGCAGAGCAATAATTGACATAAGTATTAGATGAGTTTGGGAAGGCATGGTTGTTTATGTAGTATTTTCACCATTAGGTTTCAATTGCTCGGCTCCTGATGGCATGATGCCTCATTTAGATTTTCTTATCTCGGTGTGTTTGTAATATATTCAGAAAATTAGTTTGATTTTTTTTGCTCCTTGGAGAATGCATCCTCAATTAGTATGATAGCAGTCAAGCAAAAATGGCTTACTAGTGATACAGATATAACTTCGATTACTCCTACTTTGATGTTTTATTCTTTTTGGACTTTATATAGAATTTATCATTTCCAGTTGATGTGCTCTGAATGAAATATTATATCCGAGGGAACATGAAACTTGCATATCATGCTATGTTTTAGCGCTCATGGAGTTTCTCTGGCATACGTTGAGTCTGGTGATCCTTACAAAACATATATGGAAGGCTATGGATCTTATCATGGATGAGCTTGAAAATATAGGAATTTCAAATCCATGTATACATCACACCCATACCCGGTATGTAGCGACCCGACCTCAGATGGTCAAGTCTCTGTGCTTCAGTGTCATCCCTGGATCGGTAATGCTGACACACACAGTACTCGAAGGATTTATAACAGAGTAGCAATCACACACTATTACATCGAATGTCTCCAAAGAGAACTTATTACAATAATATGGCTTAAGGCCATCTAATGCGATAACAGCGGAAGGCTTGGAAGATAGGGTGAGTCCATCACCTCCAACGGCATAGCTGAGCTGCACGGCAACGACCTAACGAACCATACTCCTCGTCTGAAAAGTCTGCAACATAATACATTGCAGCCCGAAAACGGGTCAGCACATGGAATATGCTGGCAATATAACACAGTAGAGCAGAAACAGAATAATGCTATCACTACATGCATATATGGCTGGTGGAAAGCTGTATGGTTGTAGTTTTGCAAAAAGCCAATTTTTTCCTACAACGACGGAATAGATTTTAATTTACTATCATGGTGGTTGAAACATCATTGAGAAGGTATCCCCAACTCAATCCCAATTAAAGTGAATTAACATCCCAACAGTATTAATTAAGCATGGTGAGATACATGTGATAACCCAAGTACTAGATACTCAAGAATTGTCCATAACCAGGGACACGGCTAACCATGATTAGATTGTACACTCTGCAGAGGTTTGCGCACTTTTCCCCACAAGACTCGATCGCCTCCGTTGGATTTTTCGCACTACATGGTGTTTGAGAAACGGATGACCAAGACACAGTCTTTCAGAAACGTTAACTCTCTACTCCGGGTAGACCATACCAAACCTACAAAACCCATTACCTGCTGATCTACCTCTTCAAGAGCTTCACGTAACTTACTCAACTATGCTAGAGCCCATAATAGCTTGTGGCTGCACACGGAAGTTTCTATCATGAATCATCTTAGTTCCCTTTGAGCCTGGGTGGCGGTCCATAGGAAGATCACACGGGTACCCCGGGATTTCCAAAAAAAACAGACAACACTGGGTTCCCAGGTGCCTCATTCCACCCAGTTGTTTGATTAAGTTGCCACCTTAAGTTGATCCATTAATTAATAATCTCACATCTGACGTGAATTGCACTCAAACCCAAACCACGTCTACGAGCATAGCATATCAATATAAGCAATACGTAGAAGTAACTCCCAAGGGTTTGAATATAACAGGGCAATAGGTTCTACCTCAGCAACTACTTCCCAACCCACAAGTTAATGACATCCTAATAATGCAATGTTTGAGGATTGGAACTAATGCATAAAAACTGGGTAATAATGGAATATGATCAAAGTGTTACTTGCCTTGCTGACGATCCGCGAATCCTAGAGACTCGTAGTAACACGCTTCGCACTCCGGGAATTCTATCGCAAGCAAACAATAACATACATAAGTAACAAGCAATGATGCACAAGCAAAACTCAAATAAGAGAGGTTGACCAGAAAGTTCAAATTAAGAACTCCGGTTCGCAAAAAGAATCAAAACAAACGGAGCAACGAAACTCAAACGGCGAAAGAAAGAAGCTTTGTTTACTAATCTGAAACTAGGTCAAATTTTATAGTAGTAAAACTTGTTTGAGTTGGTTAAACGAAAAGAGGGTTTCAAGACGAAACTCCAGGCGCTTGAATCACCTGATTCCGTTAAACGAGCGAAAAGATAAACAGAAACTAAGATCGGATCAGAAATCACGATCAGAAAAATCGCGGAATAAATCCGATAAAAAAAAACTCACGAATAGACTAACGAACGAGCGTTCGTTAGTTGTTTCTAACGGGCGAAAACCGTTCGTTAAAATGAACGTACGGACGAATGTCCGCTAACTGGAAGAACCGAGAAAAACCGGCGAATCCAAAAAAAACAGATCTAGGGTTTCTGAAAAAAAACCGAACGGTTTTTATAAAAAACCCGGCGGCGGGGCGCGGTGGCTACCTCCGGCGAGGGGCTCTGGCGGGGCGGCGGGGCTTGGCGGCGGCGGCTGTGGCGGCGAGCGCGGGCGGCGGGGCTAGGCGGCGGCGGTGGTGTTGGGGCGGGGGTGGCGGTGTATAGAAAGGGGCGGGGGCGGCGACTTGGAGGAGGGGGCAAGGAGCGGCGGCTGCGGAGTCCAACTCGGACTCCGGTCCGAGTGGCGGCGGCGGCAGCGCGCGCGCGCAGGAGGCGGCGGCGGCGGCCTGGCGCGGCTGGGCCTTAGGCCCAGTCGGCGCGGAACCTTTTTTTTTAAACTTCGCCGACCAAAATAAAATCCTAGAAAAAAATAAATAAAAACCTAGAAATGCCAAAACAATTTTTCACCGTCTAAATAAAATATTTAAAACAAGATGAACATTTTCTTGGCCCTAAAATGCAATTTTGAAAAACATGCAATTTTTCTAATGCATATAAAATCCGAATAAAATCCAATAAAAATCAATTTAATGATTTTAATATTTTTCCTCCAATATTTCATTTATTTTGGAGAAGTCATATTATCTCCTCTCTTTAATTTTTAATGTGAAATATTTTTCGGAGAGAAATAATTAAAATCAAATCCTCTTTTCATTATTTGTTAAAATAATCAAATATGAAGACCGGGAAATCCCCAACTCTCTCCGAGGGTCCTTGAGCTGCTTAGGATTTCGAGGATTACGGAACAGAAAAGCAATAAAACATGATATGCATGGATGATCTATGTATAACATTCCAAATTGAAAATTTGGGATGTTACACGGTATGTCATAACCAACTTCAGTTGCCCTTGGCTTGTGAATTCACCATCCAAATATTTTTTTTATTGGAGAGCACATAAAATATATGGAGAATCAAAGGCGAATGTAAATGAAACACTCCCTGTATGTCTGCATGCACATGATCAGTACCTCCATTTTCCTTCATAGTAATGATAGGATACAAACATTACTTGTAATAAGTTTTTGGCCATTTCATACCTATGTCATCAAGATTCTGTTCTGGTGTAGAATATTCAGTTAAGTTCAGTTTGGTGACTTTGGTCTGCATTTGTCCCAGATTCTGTTCTGGTATAGAATATTTAGTTTAGTTTGTTCTGGATTTGTCCTAGAGGGCGAGTGTTTACATGTCCAGTGCTTATGTCAGTTATTAATTAGTCAATATTTTGTTCTGATGTAGAATATTCAGTTTAGTTGGTCTACATAGGTCTAGTGCTTATGTAAGTTATTATTTAGTCAAGACTCTGTTCTGATGCAGAATATCTAATAACTTGCCACTTAAGTTTTTTCTGCAAACTAAAATTCGAACTTTAAAACTGATCTAGCCATAGTTTTTGCAGCATGAATACCATGACTTCTTTTATCTCCTTTTCGAGCTGGAACACTCAGCTATCATGATTTTTCTTTGTAGACTTTCCATGACTGGACAAAATGTATGTTGTGGAGAAATTATAAATCGCCTTATAAATTGTTGTAATGTTGTGCAGAAACTGAACAGGGACAAGAACATGCAATTATATGTTGTGGTAGATTTCAAAAGAGACCCATGGCCCAGAGTAGTTTTGCGCAAATGAAGGATATCAGACTGACCCATGGAGCATGAGATCCTCTTTGTCAGTGCCACCTTACTTGTATGGCCTCAGGCTGAGGGGGCCCTTCTAATTAAGGTGGTTACTACTTACTTGCTGATTTGAACCTAGAATAGAATGTCATTTTGTGCTTGTCAGTAGGATCTCATGTTTAATCTATAGATCTTTTTAGTTAGTGTATTTGCAAACCAGCTGCGAGTTAGTACCTGGGGAAATGAACATTTTTTGACCTCATATTTGCATATCAGTAGTATCAAGTTAACTAGTCCGGCCCAACAGCGAGTGGGGTACATGATCTACCCTCGCGTCGCCCCCGCCCTGGGCGACTCGGGGGCTCTCCAACCCTAGGGCCGCCGCCGTCCTCTCCTTCTCCCCTCCTCGCGCCGCCGCCGGGTGACGCCGCCGGGTGAAACCCGCATGGCAGATGGCGGCGGCGGGGGACTCCCTCTCCCGACTCCCTACCTCCGCGGGCGGCGGATCTAGGCGGCAGGCGGCGGTGTCCTGCGGCGCTCACGGTTTGGCGCGAGGTGGCAGGCTTCGGCGAGCGGTGGCGGGGCGCGGGGCACGCGGCGGCGAGCCTCGACAGGCGGTGGCGGCTGCGCGCGGGGCTGATTCCGGGGCGGCGGCGCGGGCATGGATCCATCGCGGATCTGATCCTGCGGGCGCGGTCTCGGCTTCCCCTGCTCGGCCGGCGGGTCTCGGTGGGGGGCTTCTCCTTGCTGAGATCTACCAGCGGGATCATCCAGATCCCGGCAAGGATGGCGGCGACCCGTGCACGAGGTATGGAGGTCTTCGATCAAATCCGGGTGAAAACCTGCTATTGGCGATTGCCAAGGCCGGCGATGGCGACGCTGTCTGCGTCGTTCCCTTCCTGAAGGCATCGTCGTGGAGAAGTTCAAGGCCACTCTCTGCTACCTCCGGGGGAAACCCTAGATCAGTAGATCGGATGACGGCGGCTCTCTGGTGTCCTTTCCCCCCTGGGGGCGTCATTCTTGGAGGTGCACACGGGCTCGAGGGACTAGAGGACGGCGACTTTGGTGGAGCGGTGCTTCATCTTACACATTGATGGTGGCGGATCTCGGCGGCGTGGCGATGTCGAGACTCGGCGTCTGATGCGCGGAGATGGACTCGTGCAGGAGGTGGAAGTTGTCTGGCGTCATGGTGGCGTTGATAGCAGATAGGCCTGGCAAGGTCGGTGCAACAGTACAACTCTGAAGATGGATTGGTGGCAGGCGGCTGCGGCGGCCTCATACCCGGCAGGGGTCCTGGTTGAGAAGCATGCCGGGCTGGTGGGTGCCCATACCAGGCAGGCGTCCTGGGTGGGACCTCAAGTCTTTAGATGTTTAGGTTTGGCTGTGTGGTCTGTTTGGTATTAGGCCCAGACTTTCAGCGCCCCTACATCAACTGAATAGGGATAGCAACAATTGTTGCTTGTTTAGGTGGCTTTAGACTTATTGTTGTATGACTCTGTATGGTCTTGTGTCAATAATTAATAAAATGGCCGTATGCATCGCCCAGATGTAGAGACCGGGGGTCGTCCTCCTTTTCTAAAAAAAAATCAGTATCCTTGTCTAATTTAAGATTCCTTTTCTTATTGTGAAGAAGATTCGTGCTGCTGCCACATTCTTCAGTTTCTGGTGTTTTAGATGTTAGTTCATTGTTGAGATAGCTCTGGTATGTCTGTATTCTGAAAATATGTAATTTTTTTCTGGACGTTGTTGCAGATCCTATGCGCCTGCCTCCTTCCTCCAGGCGCGTGAAGGCTAACGTGAGGAGCTGACAAGCTAAACAAGTAGCTGGAGCAGGACTGTAGGAGGGAGGTACACTGGGGGCTGGAGCAGGACAACCATTGTTTCAGATCCACTTGACTCATCCCAAGTGGTTGCAATGTCTTCTTATGTAATTTTTATTTACACACATAATGATATAAGAGAGTAATTTTTTGAAAAATTAGGTTCATAGTAGTTTAAAAAAGGATTCAAAAATATGAAAATAAGAGCTTCCATTCATAAAATTTGTACAAAATGTCCCTTTCCATAATGAACTTGGTTTCTAATCACACACATGTACTGCTACATGATCCTATACGTATTGTCTGAATTAAGTGAAATGATATTGGCATTTTATCTCCCGGTTAATCAGGACTTATTGATAGGGACTTGGGATCATTTCTTAATCTTGCACGGGTTCTCACCATTGAGATTGTATATCTGGTCCTTACATCAGATATGCTTCTGGATCTCAAGTTATCCCAGCCTAACTGTTTTTTGTTTGATTATTCTACTATTTCTTTTGAGTAATACTGACTGACTTGCTACTGGTGGTCTGAAGCTTTCATAGAAGCATTTGTGTGTTCTCGAGCTTAGGAGTAAGGAGTTCAAGGGAAATGATAGAATTTTGTGATTTGCTTCAGACGGACCTGCTACTGAAAACTGATCCTTAACTCATTAGCTATCTTGATCTTCAGCCTATTTGGTTAGTAAGGCACATTATTTTGACCCCCCAAAAAGAAGGCTCCTCAACTTGTATTATACATGCCGTTAAGTACAAGTACGTTCCAAGTCAAAAGAAAAATAAATAGATATAGAAAGGTATAAATTCAACAAAAAACATTTTTTTATTAAAAGGGTATTCCATTTGTTACCTATTGTACTTGCCCATGACTAAAACAATTATTAGATGGTTTTATTTTCAAAGCACACATAGAATCAACGGGCCTCTGCGTCATTTTGGGACGGAGAGAATATTAGACATGCACATTTTTTAGCTCATTAACAAAGGAGTAAAGAATATGCATGCATATGTTTTTTTTTGAGCTTGGAACATTTCATTCCATTAATCAACGTGCCGAGCAGAAACGCTGGCTACGAAAACGTGGGCAAAGATAGGGGCCAGACCCGCCCATACAGCTTGGGGTGGAAGCACCATCTTCGACCCATGCAACACTAAAACGTCTGCAACCTTATTACAAGCCCGAGGGCAATAAGAAATTGAAAAAGAACTAAAGTTCAGAGATGTAAATGCTTATATTTCCCTAAACAAAACCCCATTAGAAGAAAGATCATAACTTGACGTCTCGATCGCCTGGACAAGCAGCAACGCATCCGTTTCCACCATAGCTCGGCTAATACCTAATTCCTGCGCCTTGTACAATGCTTGAATGCAAGCTTCAGCTTAAGTCTGTAGCGCATCCAGTGCATGAAGTAAACGACCAGCAGCGGCAACTACGACATCACCATCATGGTCTCGGATAACATATCCCCAACCGCCCGTTCCTGATTCCTTGTTAAAACTGCCATCAATATTTATCTTCAGAGTGCCCTCACTTAGTTTCTTCCATGTCTCTATTCTCTGCACAGCCGAGTGTTCCTCTCTCCAAAAGAATTCTTTATACTCCAAAGCTGAGCTCTTAACCTGCCAAATCATACCATTAACATCAATATTTTTCTTTTCTTCTCATAATTCGTTCCTAGCATTCCACCAAGTCCAAATCAGTGCAATAGTGCTCGTAATTTGGTCCAAATTTCCATGCATTAATGCCTATATTGCTTCCTTCGGATCATGAAGGTCTTTGCATATAGCACGAATATGTTCTAGTCCCATCTCCCTCCACAGGCGCCGCACTATCTTGCATTGGAACAGAAGGTGGCTACCATCTTCATCTCTGCGCTGGCAGACTGGGCATGCTGTATCAATATCCATTCTTCTTCGCTTCAGATTTGTACACGGTGGTAGACTATTATGAGCCACTCTCCATAGGAAATGTTTAACTTTCATCGGACACGACGCTCGCCATATAGACGTCCAGTTGAAACTGTTACCCTCCTGGTTTACTTGACCTTCTTCACCCGCACGTACTCTTTCCAATTGCTTGCACAACTTGTATGCAGATTTGACCGAGAAACAACCCCGCTGATCTGGGTGCCACGCCCACCCGTCTTCCATGTCCTCTTTAATTGGGATTGCAAGGATGAGAGCAGCATCTGGTCCCCAAAACACAGACTTCACAAGTTCATCATCCCAGGTTGATGTATACGGGTCCATGAGCTCTGCCGCCGTAGAGATGATGGTGTTGCCCCGCTGTGTAAAAGGCTTTCTGTCCCAGTTACGAGGTAGCCATGGGTCCTCCCAGATTTTTACTGTCGTACCATCACCCACGCGCTTAATAACTTCCAGCTTAAGCACTTCAACTCCCTTCAAGATGCTCCGCCATGCATATGACATCCCCTCCTTTTGTACAACATTAAGGATATCCGTATTTGGGTAATACTTTGCCTTGAGTACTCGTGCACAGAGCGAGTCCGCATTATCCAAGAGTCTCCAGGCCTGCTTAGCTAGCATGGAAAGGTTGAAAACATGAAGGTCCTTAAACCCTAGGCCTCCCTCCTTCTTTGACCTAGTAAGTTTCTCTAGCGAGAGCCAATGAATCTTTTGGTCCTCATCCTGTTGTGCCCAAAAGAATCTGCAAATCATGGACGTCATTTTCTCATAGAGACCTTTTGTTAGATCAAACACTGACATAGCAAAAATCGGAATTGCTTGAGCACAAGATTTTATGAATATCTCCTTCCCCGCCTTAGTGAGCAGTTTTTCCATCCATCCCTGGATACATTTTCAAATTCTATCTTTTAGATATGCAAAAGCTTTGGTTCTAGATTGACCAATATGAACCGGAAGTCCCAAGTATCTCTCATTCCATGATTCTCTATTCAGCCCCATATGGTACATCATTTTATGGTTTTTTAATCAACAAGGCATGTACTATATTTTACGGGTTTTTTAACACACGCCACAAATACGTCTTTCTTTTCATACATAAGGAACTATTATACCACCAAATAAGAACATGTGTGTGTGTGTGTGTGTGTGTGTGTCATTGTATATAACAATATTCAAAGCGACCATAGTTTAAAATGGGACTCTACGCCTAAGTGGTTGTTAAAACCTATTTTTACCGAGAAAGATAAACCTTTTTAAAAAACTCATTATATAGATTTTGAAAGACAATTCTATCTTAATTTTTCATACCAAGGCATGTACTTTTTGTTTTAAATTAGACTCTATACTATTAAGTTAAGCTGTGTGTATCCAACCATGGAATTTTTTTTCATCACGGACATGGTTTTAGCGTGCCTCTGCACCATTTGGCGCAACAGGTCCACTAGTTTCAATAAAAGTGACATTGATAGCCTTTACTATGCTTATTTTGCAAGTCTACACGTTGCTGTTTGAAAACAGAAAATTTACCACTGTTGCAAAAATTCTCTAGGAAAGTCAGAATGTGATAAAATGTTAAAACCTTTTGCAAAATGAGCTCTGATAAATTTTCTACAGTGTGATAAATTTTCATAATTTATGGAGTTTAAGAAGTATTTATACTCTTGCATTCTTTACAGACTATACTAGTTTGACAGATTGCTGTTATGTTTGCATTGTTTGCATATGTTTGCTTGTTTAATGATTCTATTTGAGGATAGAACTATTAAATATGTAGAGGCATTTAGTATGCAAATAATAATTTTAGTGATTTGCTACATTAGAGAATGATAAGGTTTTGCATTGATTTATACTAACTTATCTTACGAGTTCTTGTTGAGTTTTGTGTGGATGAAGTTTTTGAGATTTAGGAAAACCGCGATATGAGAGGAATTAAGGAGACACAAAAGCTCAAGCTTGGGGATGCCCAAGGCACCCCAAGATAATATTTCAAGAAGTCTCAAGCATCTAAGCTTGGGGATGCCCCGGTAGGCATCCCACCTTTCTTTTTCAACAATTATCGGTTACTATCGGTTGAGACTAAGTTTTTGCTTCTTCACATGAATTGTGCTATTGTTAGAATATCATTTTATTTTGTCTTTCTTGATGTTTTAATAAAGTACTTATATCTGAAAGTTTTTCTAAATAAAATAGAGTCCTCAAATAGTTGCCAGGGAGGCTAAGTAAGCAGCATTCACATCCCGTCAACGAAGCTCTTTTCTATGTCATTTACTCTTGTGCTTCACTTATATCCTATGAGTAAATTGTTGAATAAATTGAATATCATGAAGTTGAAATCATATCATGCTTAGTGGTAGCTTCACATTGGGTTTAGAAAGTGAAATCTTTTGAGGCTTGACAATCACAATATTGGTCATACAAGAAATTCACAAAAAAATAGTATAAGAAAGAGAACTTTCACATATAAATACACTATCATGGAAATCTTTGGTGATTGTTTGCCCCCATCAAAATATTATATACCAAAATTGTTGACGTTGGAGAAGGAAGAAGACATAATGGTTTATGTTTATTCATATTCACATAGAAGTTATATTGTCATAGATCCTTCAACATGTGGTGCTTGCCCCCCATCTTTGCTAGCCAAAAATTCTGCACCAAGTAGAGATACTACTTGTGCATCCAAAAACCCTTAAACCCAAATCTTATTTTCAAGAGACCACCATACCTACCTAAGGATTGAGCAAGATCCTTCAAGTAAGTTGTCATTGGTGCAATAAGGCAATAAAAATTGCTTCTAAAAGTGTAAGATCATTTAGTGTAAGAGAAAATTGAGCGTTGTACGAACTTGTGATGGTAAAGCAATAAAAGCGGCAGACTGCATAATAAAGATTGCTATCACAAGGGGCAATATAACGTGACGTTCTTTTGCACTAAGGGATTGAGCATACAAACAAATAAGTGCATGGCAACCTCTGCTTCCCTCTGCGAAGGGCCTATCTTTTACTTTTCAGTATTTACTTTTATTCAAAGAGTCAAAGTATTCCTCTCTATTCCTTTTTATTTTTCTCTTTTGGCAAGCATCATGTGGCGAGGAAAATCTAGGCACATATATCCAGTTGGATATGGGTAGCATGAGTTATTATTGTTGACATCACCCTTGACGTGAATAAGTTGGGAGGCGAAATTATAAGCCCCTATCTTTCTATGCGTCCGGTTGAAACGTTTTGCTCATGTGTACAAGGTGAGTGTTAGCAACCATAGAAGACTATATGATTGTTGAGTATGTGGAGCTCTTACTTAAACTCTGTTGAATAAGTTGAATTGCAATTGCTTGGTGACTAAGAACATAGGTTGTTGGGTTTCAAGTGAATTCATTGTTTGAACCTTAACATGTGAATTGGTTTCCACTATAACATGCGAAGTTTTATAAGAAAGAATTGTTGTTATGATGCTAGGAAAAGTGACTGAAATTATCATTGATCAAATTTGTGCACTTTGCTAGCATTACACTTCATAAATTATATCTTTTATCATTTACCTACTCGAGGACGAGTAGGAATTAAGCTTGGGGATGCTGATACGTCTCCAACGTATCTATAATTTATGAAGTATTCATGCCAATATATTATCATTCTTGGATGTTTTGCAATCATTTTGTAGAAACTTTATATCATTTTTTGGGACTAACCTATTGACCCAGTGCCCAGTGCCACTTGTTGTTTTTTGCTTGTTTTTTACATTGCAGAAATCAATATCAAACAGAGTCCAAACACTGCTAAACTTTTTGTGAATTTTTTATGGGCCGGAAGACTCCCGATGGGCCAGAGCAGCACCTAGGGGGTGCACCGAGGGGGGCACAACCCACCAGGGCGCGTCAGGCCCCCCTGGCGTGCCGAGGTGGGTTGTGCCCACCTCGGTGGCCTCTCGTACCCCTTCTTTGCACTATAAATTCCCAAATATTCCGAAACCCCTTGGGGTTAACCTAGATCAGAAGTTCCGCTGCCGCTAAAAACCAATCTAGACCCATTCCAGCACCTTGCTGGAGGGGGGAATCATCTCCGGAGGCCATCTTCATCATCCCGGCGGCCACCATGATGAGGAGGGAGTAGTCCACCCACGGGGCTGTGGGTTTGTACCAGTAGCTATGTGTTTAATCTCTCTCTCTCTCTCTCTCTCTCTCGTGTTCTTGAGATGTCACGATCTTGATGTATTGCGGGCTTTGTTAATATAGTGGGATCATATGGTGTTTTCTCCTCTCTATCTTGTTGTGATGAATTGAGTTTTTCCCTTCGAGATTTTGTGGTTATCGGATTGAATACTTTTATGGATTTGAGAACACTTGATATATGTCTTGCAATTGAATACTCGTGGTGACAATGGGGTATCGTATTGATTCACTTGATATATGTTTTGGCACTCAACTTGCAGATTCCCGCAGTGACATTGGGGTAATCTATGCATTGGGGTTGATGCACGTTCTTGTCATTGTTTCTCCGGTAGAAATCTTGGGGCCCTTCTATAGTTCTTTGTGTGGATTGAGTATTATGAATATGAATATGCTTTGGTGTTATTCTAGTACGAACTCTAGGGTAGATCAAATGGAAAAAATAGCTTTGCGTTATTTTAGTACGAACTCTTGAATAGATCGAATGAAAGAATAGCTTTGAGGTGGTTTAGTACCCTACAAACAATTCCTATCTTTTGTTCTCCGCTAATAGGAAATTGGGAGTGATTTTTTACTATACTTTGAGGGATAATCATATGATCCAACCATGTTAGCACTGTTGAGAGATTGCACTAGCGAAAGTATGGACCCTAGGCCTTTTTTTAAGCATTGAAATACCTTTTTTGTGCCCGTTTACTATTTGCTACCTTGCTGTTTTTATTTATTCAGATTATAAAAATATATTTCTGCCATCAATTTTACACTTTTATCACCATCTATTCGTTGAACTAGTGCACCTATACAATTTGCCATTGTATTGGGTGTGTTGGGGACACAAGAGATTTGTTTGATTTGGTTGCAGGGTCGTTTGAGAGAGACCATCTTCATCCTACAACTCTCACGGATTGATAAACCTTAGGTCATCCACTTGAGGGAAAAGTGCTACTGTCCTACAAAACTCTGCGCTTGGAGGCCCAACACGTGTCTACAAGAATAAAGTTGCATAGTAGACATCAGAAGGCAGGAGCGAGAAGAAGGCATGGGTGAAAAAGGAGGATTCTTTACTCTCTTATAGGCAGTGAAATACCAAACCCCCCCTCTCGATCCTTATAACTCGCTTGTTCCCGAAGAGATCATGCGAGCGACACGGTTGTTTCGCCCGAAACCGTAGTAATGGGAATCTCGTAATGGGCGGGCATGATCTCGGTTTTGAAAAGACATGCCAATGGAGGCTCTGCCTCGAAATGCAGGTATGAAAAAGGTTTGAAATGTTAAAGAGCTAGATGTGACGCTTCGCTAAAAAAAGTTGTCAGTAAGAGATAGTGTTTCATTTTGATACTTTGCCTTCATGGCTAAGGGTTGTAACAATTATACAGAGACGCATACAGTTCCTTTGTTCAGGGAATTGTTTTAAAGTGTTCAGGAGGAGGAACCCTTCTTGCAATGCCGAAGACTATCCGCGTGCCGAACACATCATCGTCGAAGACGGGTTCAGGAGATACTGAGGGAGTCTTGGATTAAGGGGTCCTCAGGTGTCCGGGTTATTCGATATGGGCCAGACTGATGGGCCGTGAAGATACAAGCAGAAGACTTTCCCCCTGTGTCCGGGTAGGACTCCCCTCTCCGTGGATGGCAAGATTGGTGTCCGGATATGTTATTTCCTTCCCCCACAATCCGACGCCGTACAACCCGAGTCCCCTCCAGTGTGTATATAAACCGGAGGGTTTAGTCTGTAGAGGCCATCAGAATTCTCATAGGCTAGACAGTTAGGGTTTAGCCATTACTATCTCGAGGTAAATCAACTCTTGTAACCCCTATACTCATGAAATACAATCAAGAAGGACGTAGAGTTTTACCTCCATTAAGAGGGCACGAACCTGGGTAAACATTGTGTCCCACTTGTCCCTTGATACCCTCAATCCGCAAACGCATAGTTCGGGACCCGGTCCTTACCGAGATCAGCCGGTTTTGACACCGACACCTAGGTGGGCACAACCCACTAGGGCACCCCCTCCAGGCGCGCCCAGGTGGGTTGTCCCCACCTGGTGGCCCCGCACACCCTGAAACCGACACTATAAAATCCTATTTTTCCAGAAAAATCAGGGAGAAAGAATTATAGCATTCTAAGAGATGGAGCCGCCGTCACCTACTGTTCTTCATCGAGAGGCCAGATCTAGAGTTCGTTTGGGGCTCCGGAGAGGGGGGTCTTCGACCTTCGTCATCACCAACCCTTGTCTAGCGCCAATTCCATGATGCTCCCCACCAGGGTTGAGTAATTCCTTCATAGGCTCGCTGGTCGGTGAGGAGTTGGATGAGACTCATCATGTAATCTAGTTAGTTGTGTTAGGGCTTGATCCCTAGTATCCACTATGTTCTGAGATTGATGTTGCTATGACTTTGCCATGCTTAATGCTTGTCACTTTGGGCCCGGGTGCCATGATTTCAGATCTAAACCGTTTATGTTATCACCATTATATCCATGTTAGATCCGATCTTGCAAGTTATAGTCACCTACTACGTGTTATGATCCGGCAACCCCGGAGTGGCAACAGTCGGGACCACTCTCAGTGATGACCGTAGTTTGAGGAGTTCATGTATTCACCGTGTGTTAATGATTTGTTCCGGTTCTCTGTTAAAAAGAGGCCTTAATATCCCTTAGTTTCCAATTGGACGCCACTATGCCACGGGAGGGTAGGACAAAGATTTCATGCAAGTTCTTTCCATAAGCACATATGACTATTTACGGAATACATGCCTATATTATATTTATGAACTGGAGCTAGTGCCGTATCGCCCTAGGTTATGATTGTCACATGATGAATATCATCCAACAAATCATCGATCCAATGCGTATGAATTTCTCTTATATTGTTCTTGCTAAGTTACTACCGCTATCATTCCTATTGCACTTGCTACAAAATTACTGCCATCACTATTACCGTTACTATTGTTGCTGCTACTATTATCCAAACTAGAATACTACTTTCCTACTAATCACTTTGCTGCAGATAATTAATCTCTAGGTGTGGTTGAATTGACATCTCAGCTACTAATACTTACAAATATTCTTTGGCTCCCCTTGTGTCGAATCTATAAATTTGGGTTGACTACTCTACCATTGAAAACTGTTGCGATCCCCTATACTTGTGGGTTATCAATACCTTTTTCTGGCGTCGTTGCCGGGGAGCATAGCTATATTTGTTGAGTCACTTGGGATTATTATTAGTTTATCACTATGAAGAATCTAAAGGATGCTAAGACTAAGATTTTTCCCTCTAAGACGAGGGGAGGTAAGGAACTGCCATCTAGCTCCGCTTTAGGTTCACCTTCTGTTATAAGTAAACTTGCAACACCACTACATGTTATCAATCCTGATATGTCACAAGTTAGAGATGATGCTACTTATACTACGAATGATACTTATGATGATGCTAGTACCTTGCTTGATGATGATGTGCCACTGGGTGATTTTCTTGATGAAAAAATTGCTAGAGTAAGACAACATGATATTGTTGAAACTGATGATGAGCTTGAAACTAAAAATCTTGAAACACCTATTAGATCTAGTCCTCCTAGATATGAATTTCCTAAGGTACCGGAAGGTTATGTTATGAATGAGGAGACTACTAGAGATATTCTTGCTTTTAAGGATAGAGATGATCTAGAGAAATTATTATGCAAGTATAAAGAAAAAATCTTTGAATGCTAGAGTGAAATGCGATCCTAAGTTTGCTACTTCACCTATCTTTATTGATGATAATGATTATGAATTCTGTGTCGACCCAAAGTTAATTACCTTGGTTAAATCTGATCCTTTCCATGGTTATGAAAATGAAACCATTGTGGCACATCTTACTAAGTTGAATGACATAGCCACCTTTTTTGCTCATGATGAGAAAACTCACTATTACTACATCCTCAAATTATTTCTGTTCTCATTAAAGGGTGATGCTAAAGCTTGGTACAGCACTCTTGCTCCTGGTTGTGTGCGTAGTCCCCAGGATATGATTTATTACTTCTCTAAAAAATATTTTCCTGCTCATAAGAAACAAGCTGCCTTACATGAAATATTTAACTTTGTGGAAATTGAAGAAGAGAGTCTCCCACAAGCTTGTGGGAGGCTTCTCTAATTGCTTAATGCTTTGCCCGATCACCCTCTTAAGAAAAATGAAGTACTTGATATCTTCTATAATGGACTAACCGATACTTCTTGGGATTTCCTAGATAGTTGTGCTGGTTGTGTTTTCTGGGAATGAACTATTGGGCAAGCTGAAGAATTACTGAATAACATATTGAAAAATTATGATGATTCGACTCTTCCCGAACCACCGCCTAAACCCACTCTGAAGAAGAGCGGTATCTTATATCTCAGTCCCGAAGATATGCAAGAGGCAAAGAAATCTATAAAGGAAAAAGGTATTAAAGCTGAGAATGTCAAAAATTTACCTCCTATTAAAGAAATACATGGGCTTGATACACCACCACTGCCTAAGGTGGTAGAGGTAAATTCTCTGATGAAATTCAATGATAATGATAATCCTCACAATATGCACCCTAGCCAATGCCTTTATGAGTTTGAGAATTATATTAGAAAGCAAGATCACTTCAATGCAAATGTTATGAAGCAGTTGAAATACAATTTTGATATGATTGCTCGCTTGAGTGACTTGTTATTTAGAATCTCAAATGATGTTAGAGGTGTGGGAAAGCATGCTTCTATGGTTCAAACCCAGTTAGAACAAGTTGCTAAATCTCAAAGAGGGTTGCTTGATGAAATGAACAATAACATACATGACTTTGGTGTTAGAGTAGCAACTAGAGGAGGTAAAATGACTCAGGAACCACTTTATCCTGTGGGACACCCAAAAAGAATTGAACAAGACTCTCAAAGAGTTAACAATGATGCACGTAGTCCTTCTAAAAAGAAAAAGAAGAAGAAAAATGATAGGACTTTGAATGCCTCTAGTGAACTTGAAGTAGAAAAACCTCATGATAATGATAATGATGTTTCTATCTCTGATGCTGAAACTCAACCTGGTAGCGAACACTTACCTTCTGATAATGAAAAATATAATGATGAGGTTCATGAAGACACTCAAACAAATAATAAAGAACCAGACAATGATGTTGAGATAGAACCCGCAGTTGATCTTGATAACCCACAACCTAAGAACAAAAGATATGATAAAAGAGACTTTGTTGCTAGAAAACACGATAAGGAAAGAGAACCATGGGTTCAAAAACCTACGCCCTTTCCACCTAAGTCAACTAAAAAGAAAGATGATGAAGAATTTTAACGCTTTGCTGAAATGATGAGGCCAGTCTTTTTGCGTACTCGCTTGACTGATATCTTGAAAATGCCTCCTTATGCAAAGTATATGAGACACATCATCACTAATAAGAGAAAAATACCGGAAGCTGAAATCTCCACCATGCTTGCTAATTATACTTTTAAGGATGGAGTACCTAAAAAACATAGAGATCCGAGAATACCAACTATACCTTGCGCCATCAAAAGAAATTATGTGAAAACTGCTTCATGTGATTTGAGAGCTAGTGTTAGTGTTATGCCTTTCTCTTTATATAAAAGACTTGATTTGAATAAACTTGTTGGTGAATGCAGTAATTTCAAAAAAAAATCCTACGCACACACAAGATCATGGTGATGCATAGCAACGAGAGGGGAGAGTATCGTCTACGTACCCTCGTAAACTGTAAGCGGAAGCGTTATGACAAAGCGGTTGATGTAATCGTACGTCTTCATGATCGACCTATCTAGTGCCAAAGATACGGCACCTCCGTGATCTGCACACATTCGTCTCGGTGATGTCCCGCGAACTCACGATCCAGTAGAGCTTCGAGGGAGAGCTTCGTCAGCATGACGGCGTGATGACGGTGATGATGTTGCTACCAGAACAGGGCTTCGCCTAAGCACCACTACGATATGACCGAGGTGGATTATGGTGGAGGGGGGCACCGCACACGGCTAAGAGATCAATGATCAACTTGTGTGTCTATGTGGTGCCCCCCTCCCCCATATATAAAGGAGTGGAGGAGGGGGAGGGCCGGCTGAGGGAGTCCTGGATTAGGGGGTCTCCGGACAGCCGGACTATATCCTTTGGCTGGAATGTTAGACTATGAAGATACAAGATTGAAGACTTCATCTCGTGTCCGGATGGGACTCTACTTGGCGTGGAAGGCAAGCTAGGCAATACAGATATGTATATCTCCTCCTTTGTAACCGACCTTGTGTAAACCTAGCCCTCTCCGGTGTCTATTTAAACCGGAGGGTTTTAGTCTGTAGGACAACAGACAATCATACCATAGGCTAGCTTCTAGGTTTTAGCCTCTCCGATCTCGTGGTAGATCAACTCTTGTAATACCCATATAATCAAGAATAAATCAAGCAGGACGTAGTGTTTTACCTCCATCAAGAGGGCCCGAACCTGGGTAAAACATCGTGTCCCCTGCCTCCTGTTACCATCAGCCTTAGACGCACAATTCGGGACCCCCTACCCGAGATCCACCGGTTTTGACACCGACATTGGTGCTTTCATTGAGAGTTCCTCTGTGCCGTCGCCAGAAGGAAGGATGTCTTATCTCGTCTTTAGAGATGGTACTACTGTTGGAGGAGCTTTGGTTGTCGGCCAAACTCTCCGGCTAGGCGCTTTCATCATGACCGCCTGTTCGGCCGCCGCACCGACGATGACTTCTCGGGTCATCGAAAACAACCTCCACGTCAAATCGGCACTCGCCAAACAGATGGATCCAATGGAGCTCGCCTCCTTAAACGAGCTCTTGGATCGCATCGCCGCATTGGGAGTCGCTACGGACTATGATCGGATTGGGCTTAAACCCGATCAAAGGGAGATTAACTCTCCATTGGTCACCCATCATATTGCAGTGGTGGAAGAACAATGTGGCGACTTTTCCTCTATCTTGAGGACCAACTATGTACAGATTCCCGAGCTCTCCGAGCCGGACGCCCGTTCGCGGGAGGACAACATCCAATCCCTGAACTTAGAGTTAGGCAGCGGGCCAGGATTATCGGGTAACATCCGAGAACCAGAACTTCCAAAATTGGAAACTCCTCGGCCCCTGGATCCCAGATCGGGTAGGGGTTCGGATTCAGTTCCACCCACCCACCCAAACATAAGTGATCTTTCCCACATCAGGCAAGAGCCCCAGGAAACAGTACATCACTATTGGGCTAGATTCCTCCTTGCGATGAACAAGGTTAAGGACTGTCTTGAGGAAGACGCAATCCTATTTTTCTGCAATAATTGCACGGAGAAGGGAATCCTTAAAGCCATAAATCGCCGTGAGATAACACGCTTCGCTGACTTGGCGTCCATAGTACGAAAGTACTGTGCGATGGAAAGTGCCTGGAAAACCAAAACAAACTTTTGGGATAATCCGGCCATGAATACAAACCTAGTCCGAAATAAAAGGGTGCATTATCACAATACACCCGGGTCAACTACCAAAAAGCAAAAACCCTCTACAGGGCATGGAACCGTACTGGAGGGATGGCTCAACGGACGCTGCAAAATTCATAGTACAATGGATATAATACCAACGCACAGCCTTAGAGCATGTTGGATACTCCGGCAGGTGGCCAAAAGTGGTGAGGATCTTCCCCAAATACCACAGAGCACCATCCCGTGGATAACAATACGGTGTTAACAGTGTTTGAGACCTTCGCGTCAAATAATAGGCGCAAGCGAACACTCCGCAGCATGGCCGAAATCTGCCACGTAGCAACAATAAACCCATGGAGTGACACGACTATTACCTTCAATGCCAGTGATGAACCTAAATTCCGAACAGCCCGAGCACCAGCCGCACTGGTCCTCATTCCAATCGTGGACGGCTTTCGACTCACCAACGTACTCATGGATGGCGGCAGCGGATTAAACCTCATCTATGAGGAAACTCTTCAAAAGATAGAAATAGACTGGAACCGCGTTGAGCAAAGTAGCACAACCTTTAGAGGAATTACCCCCAGTCAGGAAGCACGCTGTGCGGGGAAAATCACACTAGATGTGGTATTCGGCACGCAGGATAATTACAGGTTCGAAGAAATTACATTCCAAGTGGCCCCGTTCAGTAGTGGTTATCACGCTCTTTTAGGACGGGAGGCGTTCACAATCTTCCAAGCTGTACCCCATTACAGATACATGAAGCTCAAAATGCCCGGGCCCAATGGAATCATCACCCTCGCCAGTGATCCAGACACAGCACTCCGCGCCGAAAACAAAACAGCCACACTGGCCCTCGAGGCATTATCCGAAGCCCTCGAGGCCGAAGAATTAACCACGCTACGCTCCAAAGTGGACAGGGACGACGTGATACTCGACAAGAGGTCCAAGTCCACCTCTTTTAAACCAGCGGATGAAATAGTCAAATTCCAAGTCCACCCAACAGACCCTACAAAAACAGCCTCCATCGAGGCACAGTTAAACCCCTCTGTGGACGCCGCACTATGTGAGTTCCTGCGCGAGAACTGGGACATATTCGCCTGGAATCCCTCAGACATGCCAGGAATCCCATGCAGGCTGGCCGAGCATAGCCTCAATATCCTAAAGGGATTCAAGACGGTCAAGCAAGCTCTTCGGCGTTTCTCCGAACCTAAGAGACAGACCATGGGAGAGGAACTAGCCAAGTTATTGGAGGCCGGATTCATCAGAGAAATAAAACACACGGACTGGCTAGCAAACCTGGTGATGGTACCAAAGAAGGACAAATCCTGGCACCTTTGTGTCGATTTCAAAGACCTCAATAAAGCTTGCCCAAATGATCCCTTCCCCCTCCCACGCATCGATCAAATCATTGATGCTACCACAGGACACAAGTCATTGTGCTTCCTTGACGCATACTCCGGTTACCACCAAATCAAGATGGCGGAGTCCGACCAAGCCGCAACGGCATTCATCACACCATACGGCCCCTTCTGTTTTAACACAATGCCTTTTGGGCTCAAAAACACCGGCGCAACATATCAGCGCATGATTCAGACATGTCTGGAGAAACAAATCGGCAAAACAGTAGAGGCATACGTAGACGATGTGGTCGTCAAAACCAAACACGTCGATTCTTTGATAGACGACTTGAGGCTCACATTCGACAACCTCCGAACATATGACATCAAGCTCAATCTGGAAAAATGCGTTTTTGGCGTACCGGCCGGAAAGCTCCTGGGTTTCATTGTCTCCAGTAGAGGTATTGGAGCTAATCCGGCCAAAATTCGAGCTTTGTCATAGTTGGCTACCCCAACAGACCTCAAACAAATCTAGAAGTTAACTGGATGCATGGCAGCTCTAAGCCGCTTTATCTCCCGCTTAGGAGAAAAGGCTTTACCCCTTTACCGCCTCCTTCGGCACACCGAACACTTTGAGTGGACGGACGCGGCCACAGCCGGATTGGAAGAAATAAAGGCCATCTTGGCAACCAACCCAATACTGGCCGCGCCAAACATCGGCGAACCAATGCTGTTGTACATTGCAGCAACTCATCAAGTTGTAAGCGCGATGCTCGTTGTCGAACAAGAAGCGGATGGACATAAATTCCCTCTTCAAAAGTCGGTATACTATGTATCCACTGTCCTCACTCCATGCAAATCACGGTACCCGCATTACCAAAAGATAGCATATGCGGTATTCATGGCATCGCGGAAGCTGCGACACTACTTTCAAGAGTGTTCGATTATAGTAGCCTCGGAAGTGCCACTTAATGATATTATAAACAACCGCGACGCTACGGGCCGGATTGCCAAATGGGCCACTGAGCTCCTCTCGTTCGACATAACATACAAACCTCGACGAGCCATTAAGTCACAAGTATTGGCCGACTTCGTCGCCGAATGGACGGAGGCCGAACTCCCTAAAGAGTACGGCGCATACTCCAATTGGATCATGCACTTCGACGGTTCTAAAATGCTGGCTGGTCTAGGGGCTGGCGTCGTCCTGACGCCCCCAACCGGAGATATCATTCAGTACGTATTGCAAATATTGTATACAGACTCCAACAACGCAGCCGAATGCGAAGCTCTGTTGCATGGTCTTCGGATGGCAGTCTCCATGGGCATTAAATGCCTGGAGGTACGTGGGGATTCAAAACTCGCAATATCCCAAATAAATGGAGATTTTGATGCCAAGGATCCGAAAATGGCAGCCTATAGAAACGCCGTCCTAAAAATGTCAGCTAGGTTCGAGGGGCTCGAATTTCACCATGTGGCTCGGGAAAACAATCAGGCGGCGGATATCCTCGCCCGCATCGGCGCAAAACGTGATGCGGTCCCCCCCAACATATTTTTGGAAAGGCTGTTCAAGCCATCCATAGTATGGGAAGGGGACACCGACAACAACAGTCCGGACCCGGCCAAAATACCCGATACCGAACTCTCTGGCACAATCGGAGCCTCCGCCACCGAAATAACACCTTCAGCCCACAAAATAATGACTATTATTGCCCCATGGACAGAACCATTCCTGGCCTACCTAACTAGACAGGAACTTCTGGAGGACCAAAATGAGGCACGCTGCATAGTGCGGCAATCCAAGGCCTACAGGGTCCATGAGGGAGAATTGTACAAAAAAGCACTACCGGAGTCCTTCAAAGGTGCATCTCCGAAGAGGAAGGGCGGAATCTTTTGGCAGAAATTCACGCCGGACTCGGCGGCCATTGCTACCTCTTGAGCTTGTGTTGGATTTCCCCGAAGAGGAAGGGATGATGCAGCAGAGTAGCGTAAGTATTTCCCTTAGTTTTTGAGAACCAAGGTATCAATCCAGTAGGAGGCCATGCTCAAGTCCCTCGTACCTGCACAAAACGATAGCTACTCGCAACCAACGCGATTAGGGGATGTCAATCCCTTCACGGTCACTTACGAGAGTGAGATCTGATAGATATAATATTTTTGGTATAGAGATGCAAAGTAAAAAGTAAAGGCAAAGTAAAAAAGCAAAGCAAGATTAAAGTGATGGAGATTGATATGATGAGAATAGACCGGGGGGCCATAGGTTTCACTAGTGGCTTCTCTGAAGAGCATAAGTATTCTACGGTGGGTGAACAAATTACTGTTGAGCAATTGACAGAATTGAGCATAGTTATGAGAATATCTAGACATGATCATGTATATAGGCATCACGTCCGTGACAAGTAGACCGAAACGATTATGCATCTACTACTATTATACCACTCATCGACCGCTATCCAGCATGCATCTAGAGTATTAAGTTAAAAACAGAGTAACGATTTAAGCAAGATGACATGATGTAGAGAGATAAATTCATGCAATATGAAATAAACCCCATCTTGTTATCCTCGATGGCAACGATACAATACGTGCCTTGCTGCCCCTTCTGTCACCGGGAAAGGACACCGCAAGATTGAACCCAAAGCTAAGCACTTCTCCCATGGCAAGAACTACCAATCTAGTTGGCCAAACCAAACGGATAATTGGAAGAGACTTGCAAAGATAACCAATCATACATAAAAGAATTCAGAGAAGATTCAAATATTATTCATAGATAGACTTACTCATAAACCCACAATTCATCGGTCTCAACAAACACACCGCAAAAAGAAGAAGATTACATCGAATAGATCTCCACGAGAGAGGGGGAGAACTTTGTATTGAGATCCAAAAAGAGAGAATAAGCCATCTAGCTACTAATTATGGACCCGAAGGTCTGAGGTAAACTACTCACACTTCATCGGAGGGGCTATGATGATGTAGAAGCCCTCCGTGATGACGGCCCTCTCCGGCGGAGCTCCGGAACAGGCCCCAAGATGGGATCTCATGGATACAGAAAGTTGCGGCGGTGGAATTAGGTTTTTGGCTCCTGTTCTGATCGTTTGGGGGTACGTAGGTATATATAGGAGGAAGGAGTACGTCGGTGGAGCACGGAGGGGCCCACGAGGCAGGTGGCGCGCCCTAGGGGGGGGGGCGCCCCCACCCTCGTGACCGCCTCTTTGACTCCTTGGAGTAGGGTCCAAGTCTCCTAGATCACGTTCGGTGAGAAAATCACGTTCCCGAAGGTTTTATTCCGTTTGGACTCCGTTTGATATTCCGTTTCTTCGAAACACTGAAATAGGCAAAAAAACAGCAATTCTAGGCTGGGCCTCCGGTTAATAGGTTAGTCCCAAAAATAATATAAAAGTGGAAAATAAAGCCCAATATAGTCCAAAACAATAGATAATATAGCATGGACCAATCAAAAATTATAGATACGTTGGAGACGTATCAGGCATCCCCAAGCTTAATTCCTGCTCGTCCTCGAGTAGGTAAATGATAAAAAGAGAATTTTTTATGCGGAGTGCTACTTGGCATAATTTCAATGCAAATCTTCTTAATTGTGATATGAATATTCAGATTCGAAAGATTCAAGACAAAAGTTTATATTGACATAAAAATAATAATACTTCAAGCATACTAACAAAGCAATTATGTCTTCTCAAAATAACATGGCCAAAGAAAGTTATCCCTACAAAATCATATAGTCTGGCTATGCTCTATCTTCACCACACAAAGTATTTAAATCATGCACAACCCCGATGACAAGCCAAGCAATTGTTTCATACTCTAACTTTTTCAAAACTTTTTCAATCTTCACGCAATACATGAGCGTGAGCCATGGATATAGCACTATAGGTGGAATAGAATGATGGTTGTGGAGAAGACAAAAAGGAGAAGATAGTCTCACATCAACTAGGCGTATCAACGGGCTATGGAGATGCCCATCAATAGATATCAATGTGAGTGAGTAGGGATTGCCATGCAACGGATGCACTAGAGCTATAAGTATATGGAAGCTCAAAAAGAAACTAAGTGGGTGTGCATCCAACTTGCTTGCTCATGAAGACCTAGGGCAATTTGAGGAAGCCCATCATTGGAATAAACAAGCCAAGTTCTATAATGAAAGATTCCCACTAGTATATGAAAGTGATAACATGAGAGACTCTCTACTATGAAGATCATGGTGCTACTTTGAAGCACAAGTGTGGTAAAAGGATAGTAACATTGTCCCTTCTCTCTTTTTCTCTCATTTTTTTATTTGGGCCTTTTTTATGGCCTCTTTTCCCTTTTTTTATTTGGGCTTCTTTGGCCTCTTTTATTTATTTTTCGTTCGGAGTCTCATCCCGACTTATGGGGGAATCATAGTGTCCATCATTCTTTCCTCCCTTGGGACAATGCTCAAATAATGATGATCATCACACTTTTATTTTTCTTACAACTCAACAATTACAACTCGATACTTAGAACAAAATATGACTCTATATGAATGCCTCCGGCGGTGTACCGGGATATGCAATATGACAATGATGAATGTGTCATGATAAACGGAACGCTGGAAAGTTGCATGGCAATATATCTCGGAATGGCTATGGAAATGCCATGATAGGTATGTATGGTGGCTGTTTTGAGGAAGGTATATGGTGGGTGTATGATACCGACGAAAGGTGCGCGGTATTAGAGAGGCTAGCAAAGGTGGAAGGGTGAGAGTGCGTATAATCCATGGACTCAACATTAGTCATAAAGAACTCATATACTTATTGCAAAAATCTAGAAGTTTATCAAAGCAAAGTATTACGCGCATGCTCCTAGGGGGATAGATTGGTAGGAAAAGACCATCGCTCGTCTCCGACCGCCACTCATAAGGAAGACAATCAACAAATAAATCATGCTCCGACTTCATCACATAACAGTTCACCATACGTGCATGCCACGGGAATCACAAACTTTAACACAAGTATTTTTTAAATTCACAACTACTCAACTAGCATGACTCTAATATTATCACCTCCATATATCAAAACAATTATCATGCTTCAATCTTTTCTTAGTATTCAACACACTCAAAAGAAAGTTTCACAAATCTTGAATACCAAGCATATTATTATTAAGCAAATTACCATGCTATTAAGAGACTCTCAAAATAATTTAAGTGAAGCATGAGAGATCAATAGTTTCTTTAAAAGGAATCCACCACCGTGCTCTAAAAGATCTAAGTGAAGCACATAGAGCAAAATTTCATAGCTCAAAAGATATAAGTGATGCACATAGAGCAAAATTATAACGCTCAAAAGATATAAGTGAAGCACATAGAGTATTCTATCAAATTTTAATTCATGTATGGCTCTCTCAAAAGGTGTGTACAGAAAGGATGATTGTGGCATACTAAAACAAAAATACACAAATAATGCAGGACGCTCCAAGCAAAACACATATCATGTTGGTGAATAAAAATATAGCTCCAAGTAAATTACCGATGGAAGTGGACGAAAGAGGGGATGCCTTCCGGGGCATCCCCAAGCTTTGAATTTTTGGTGTCCTTGGATTATCTTGGGGGTTCCATGGGCATCCCCAAGCTTAGGCTCTTGCCACTGCTTGTTGCATAATCCATCAAAAGAATTCACCCAAAACTTGAAAACTTCACAACACAAAACTTAAAGTAGAAAACTCGTGAGCTCCGTTAGCGAAAGAAAACAAACGACCACTTCAAGGTACTGTAATGAACTCATTCTTTATTTATATTAGTGTTAAACCTACTGTATTCCAACTTCTCTATGGATTATAAACTATTTTACTAGCCATAGATTCATCAAAATAAGCAAACAACACACGAAAAACAGAATCTGTCAAAAACAGAACAGTCAGTAGTAATCTGTATCTAGCACAAGATCTGGAACCCCAAAAATTCTAAAATAAATTTCTGGACGTGCGTAATTTATCTATTAATCATATGAAGCAAGAATTAACTAAATATCACTCTTAAAAAAAATCAAAGCAGTTCTCGTGAGCGCTAAAGTTTCTGTTTTTTACAGCAAGTTCAGCAAGACTTTCCCCAAGTCTTCCCAACGGTTCTACTTGGCACAAACACTAATTAAACACAAAAACACAACCAAAACATAGGCTAAATAAATTATTTATTACTAAAGAGGAGCAAAAAGCAAGGAATAAAAATAAAATTGGGTTGCCTCCCAACAAGCGCTATTGTTTAACGCCCCTAGCTAGGCATAAAAGCGAGGATAGATCTAGGTATTGCCATCTTTGGTTTTAGAGAAAAAGAGAGCAAACTTGTTATCTATGGAATTAATATTTCTATTTTGACAGAGTACATGTCCATTAATGGTAGAAGAAAGATTAAGAATGTTGCAGAAATTGGCATGTAGGCTAGCTTTTATCTCTTTAATACATTCGTTTTGGTAAGAAAGCAAGAGAGATGTTATTTCAGTTTTCTCAGTATCTATGGGGTCCCCTTCAAGAAAACCCCCCTCGAAAATAGAATCTAAAACTTGTTTGAACGAAGCGGGTAGCCCAACATAAAAGCTTTTTAAGTAAACCTCAATTTGATATTGGGGTACATAGCTAGCCCGGATCGTTAACAGCCTATCCCGAGCATCTTTCAAAGATTCATCTAGTAAATAACAAAAAATTCTAGAATCATCTTCATCAAAATTACTAAGGTTCTCATTGATAACTCCGGCAAGTTGTTCTATAGCATTCCGATTTATGAGTTTAGATAAGATAGCAGGATTGTCTAAAGCACTAGAACTTGGGAGAGAACCCCCAACTCTTTTTGGTTCTGACATGGCGAGGGAAAAGACGCAAGCAGAAAAAGAGAGGGAGGGTAGAGAGAGAGGGCGAATAAAACGGCAAGGGTGAAGTGGGGGAGAGGAAAACGAGAGGCAAATGGCAAATAATGTAATGCGAGAGATAGGGATTGTGATGGGTACTTGGTATGTTGACTTTTGCGTAGACTCCCCGACAACGGTGCTAGAAATCCTTCTTGCTACCTCTTGAGCTTGCGTTGGATTTCCCCGAAGTGGAAGGGATGATGCAGCAGAGTAGCGTAAGTATTTCCCTCAGTTTTTGAGAACCAAGGTATCAATCCAGTAGGAGGCCACGCTCAAGTCCCTTGTACCTGCACAAAACGATAGCTACTCGCAACCAACGCGATTAGGGGTTGTCAATCCCTTCAAGATCACTTACGAGAGTGAGATCTGATAGATATAATATTTTTGGTATTTTTGGTATAGAGATGCAAAGTAAAAAGTAAAGGCAAAGTAAAAAGCAAAGCAAGATTAAAGTGATGGAGATTGATATGATGAGAATAGACGCGGGGGCCATAGGTTTCACTAGTGGCTTCTCTCAAGAGCATAAGTATTCTACGGTGGGTGAACAAATTACTGTTGAGCATTTGATAAAATTGATCATAGTTATGAGAATATCTAGGCTTGATCATGTATATAGGCATCACGTCCATGACAAGTTGACTGAAATGATTCTGCATCTACTACTATTACTCCACTCATCGACCGCTATCCAGCATGCATCTAGAGTATTAAGTTAAAAACAGAGTAACGCTTTAAGCAAGATGACATGATGTAGAGAGATAAATTCATGCAATATGAAATAAACCCCATCTTGTTATCCTCGATGGCAATGATACAATACGTGCCTTGTTGCCCCTTCTGTCAATGGGAAAGGACACGGCAAGATCGAACCCAAAGCTAAGCACTTCTCCCATGGCAAGAACTACCAATCTAGTTGGCCAAACCAAACGGATAATTCGAAGAGACTTGCAAAGATAACCAATCATACATAAAAGAATTCAGAGAAGATTAAAATATTATTCATAGATAGACTTGATCATAAACCCACAATTCATCTGTCTCAACAAACACACCGCAAAAAGAAGATTACATCGAATAGATCTCCACGAGAGAGGGGGAGAACTTTGTATTGAGATCCAAAAGAGAGAAGAAGCCATCCAGCTACTAACTATGGACCCGAAGGTCTGAGGTAAACTACTCACACTTCATCGGAGGGGCTATGATGATGTAGAAGCCCTCCGTGATGACGGCCCTCTCCGGCGGAGCTCCAGAACAGGCCCCAAGATGGGATCTCGTGGATACAGAAAGTTGCGGTGGTGGAATTAGTTTTTTGGCTCCTGTTCTGATCGTTTGGGGGGTACGTAGGTATATATAGGAGGAAGGAGTACATCGGTGGAGCACCGAGGGGCCCACGAGGCAGCGGGGCGCGCCCTAGGGGGCGCCCCCCACCCTCGTGATCGCCTCTTTGACTCCCTGGAGTAGGGTCCAAGTCTCCTGGATCACGTTCGGTGAGAAAATGATGTTCCCAAAGGTTTTATTCCGTTTGGACTCCGTTTGATATTCTGTTTTTCCGAAATACTGAAATAGGCAAAAAACAGCAATTCTGGGCTGGGCCTCCGGTTAATAGGTTGGTCCCAAAAATAATATAAAAGTGGAAAATAAAGCCCAATATAGTCCAAAACAGTATATAATATAGCATGGAGCAATCAAAAATTATAGATACGTTGGAGACGTATCAGGCATCCCCAAGCTTAATTCCTGCTCGTCCTCGAGTAGGTAAATGATAAAAAGAGAATTTTTGATGCGGAGTGCTACTTGGCATAATTTCAATGCAAATCTTCTTAATTGTGATATGAATATTCAGATTTGAAAGATTCAAGGCAAAATTTTATATTGACATAAAAATATTAATACTTCAAGCATACTAACAAAGCAATTATGTCTTCTCAAAATAACATGGCCAAAGATAGTTATCCCTACAAAATCATATAGTCTGGCTATGCTCTATCTTCACCACACAAAGTATTTAAATCATGCACAACCCCGATGACAAGCCAAGCAATTGTTTCATACTCTAACTTTTTCAAAACTTTTTCAATCTTCACGCAATACATGAGCGTGAGCCATGGATATAGCACTATAGGTGGAATAGAATGGTGGTTGTGGAGAAGACAAAAAGGAGAAAATAGTCTCACATCAACTAGGCGTATCAACGGGCTATGGAGATGCCCATCAATAGATATCAATGTGAGTGAGTAGGGATTGCCATGCAACGGATGCACTAGAGCTATAAGTATATGAAAGCTCAAAAAGAAACTAAGTGGGTGTGCATCCAACTTGCTTGCTCATGAAGACCTAGGGCAATTTGAGGAAGCCCATCATTGGAATATACAAGCCAAGTTCTATAATGAAAGATTCCCACTAGTATATGAAAGTGATAACATGAGAGACTCTCTACTATGAAGATCATGGTGCTACTTTGAAGCACAAGTGTGGTAAAAGGATAGTAACATTGTCCCTTCTCTCTTTTTCTCTCATTTTTTATTTGGGCCTTTTTTATGGCCTCTTTTCCCTTTTTTGGGCTTCTTTGGCCTCTTTTATTTATTTTTCGTCCGGAGTCTCATCCCGACTTATGGGGGAATCATAGTGTCCATCATTCTTTCCTCACTTGGGACAATGCTCTAATAATGATGATCATCACACTTTTATTTTTCTTACAACTCAACAATTACAACTTGATACTTAGAACAAAATATGACTCTATATGAATGCCTCCGGCGGTGTACCGGGATATGCAATATGATAATGATGAATGTGTCATGATAAACGAAACGGTGGAAAGTTGCATGGCAATATATCTCGAAATGGCTATGGAAATGCCATGATAGGTAGGTATGGTGGCTGTTTTGGGGAAGGTATATGATGGGTGTATGATACCGGCGAAAGGTGTGCGGTATTAGAGAGGCTAGCAAAGGTGGAAGGGTGAGAGTGCGTACAATCCATAGACTCAACATTAGTCATAAAGAACTCATATACTTATTGCAAAAATCTAGAAGTTTATCAAATCAAAGTATTACACGCATGCTCCTAGGGGATAGATTGGTAGGAAAAGACCATCGCTCGTCCTCGACCGTCACTCATAAGGAAGACAATCAATAAATAAATCATGCTCCGACTTCATCACATAACGGTTCACCATACGTGCATGCTACGGGAATCACAAACTTTAACACAAGTATTTTTTAAATTCACAACTACTCAACTAGCACGACTCTAATATTATCACCTCCATATATCAAAACAATCATCATCCTTCAATCTTTTCTTAGTATTCAACACACTCAAAAGAAAGTTTCACAAATCTTGAATACCAAGCATATTATTATTAAGCAAATTACCATGCTATTAAGAGACTCTCAAAATAATTTAAGTGAAGCATGAGAGATCAATAGTTTCTTTAAAAGGAATCCACCACCGTTCTCTAAAAGATCTAAGTGAAGCACATAGAGAAAAATTTCATAGCTCAAAAGATATAAGTGATGCACATAGAGCAAAATTATAACGCTCAAAAGATATAAGTGAAGCACATAGAGTATTCTATGAAATTTTAATTCATGTATGGCTCTCTCAAAAGGTGTGTACAGAAAGGATGATTTTGGCATACTAAAACACAAATACACAAATAATACAGGACACTGCAAGCAAAACACATATCATGTTGGTGAATAAAAATATAGCTCCAAGTAAATTACCGATGGAAGTGGACGAAAGAGGGGATGCCTTCCGGGGCATCCCCAAGCTTTGACTTTTTGGTCTCCTTGGATTATCTTGGGGGTACCATGGGAATCCCCAAGCTTAGGCTCTTGCCACTCCTTGTTCCATAATCCATCAAAAAAATTCACCCAAAACTTGAAAACTTCACAACAGAAAACTTAAAGTAGAAAACTCGTGAGCTCTGTTAGTGAAAGAAAACAAAAGACCACTTTAAGGTACTGTAATGAACTCATTCTTTATTTATATTGGTGTTAAACCTACTGTATTCCAACTTCTCTATGGATTATAAACTATTTTACTAGCCATAGATTCATCAAAATAAGCAAACAACACACGAAAAACAGAATCTGTGAAAAACAGAATAGTCTGTAGTAATCTGTAGCTAGCGCAAGATATGGAACCCCAAAAATTCTAAAATAAATTGCTGGACGTGAGTAATTTAACTATTAATCATCTGAAAAAATAATTAACTAATAGCACTCTTCAAATAAAAATGACAGCAGTTCTCGTGAGCGCTAAAGTTTCTGTTTTTTTACAGCAAGTTCAACAAGACTTTCCCCAAGTCTTCCCAACAGTTCTACTTGGCACAAACACTAATTAAACACAAAAAACACAACCAAAACAGAGGCTAAATAAATTATTTATTAATAAACAGGAGCAAAAAGCAAGGAATAAAAATAAAATTGGGTTGCCTCCCAACAAGCACTATTGTTTAACGCCCCTAGCTAGGCATAAAAGCGAGGATAGATCTAGGTATTGCCATCTTTGGTTTTAGAGAAAAAGAGAGAAAACTTGTTATCTATGTAATTAATCTTTCTATTTTGACAGATTACATGTCCATTAATGGTAGAAGAAAGATTAAGAATGTTGCGGAAATTGGCATGTAGGCTAGCTTTTATCTCTTTAATAGATTCGTTTTGGTAAGAAAGCAAGAGAGATGTGATTTCAGTTTTCTCATTAATGGGGTGCCCAAATATAGTTTTCATCCTCTCATAGGTATCCATGGGGTCCCCTTGAAGAAACCCCCCCTCGAAAATAGAATCTAAAATTTGTTTGAATGAAGCGGGTAGCCCAACATAAAAGCTTTTTAAGTAAACCTCAATTTGATATTGGGGTACATAGCTAGCCCGGATCCTTAACAGCCTATCCCAAGCATCTTTCAAAGATTCATCAAGTAAATAACAAAAAATTCCAGAATCATCTTCATCAAAATTACTAAGGTTCTCACTGATAACTCCGGCAAGTTGTTCTATAACATTCCGATTTGGGAGATAAGATATCAGGATTGTCTAAACCACTAGAACTTGGGAGAGAACCCCCAACTCTTTTTTGTTCTGACATGGCGAGGGACAAGAGGAAAACATAAAAAGAGAGGGAGGATAGAGAGAGAGGGCGAATAAAACAGCAAGCGTGAAGTGGGGGAGAGGAAAACGAGTGGCAAATGGCAAATAATGTAATGCGAGAGATATGGATTGTGATGGGTACTTGGTATGTTGACTTTTGCATAGACTCCCCGGCAACGGCGCCAGAAATCCTTCTTGCTACCTCTTGAGCTTGTGTTAGATTTCCCTGAAGAGGAAGGGATGATGCATCAGAGTAGCGTAAGTATTTCCCTCAGTTTTTGAAAACCAAGGTATCAATCCAGTAGGAGGCCACACTCAAGTCCCTCGTACCTGCACAAAATGATAGCTACTCGCAACCAACGCGATTAGGGGTTGTCAATCCCTTCACGGTCACTTACGAGAGTGAGATCTGATAGATATAATATTTTTGGTATTTTTGGTATAGAGATGCAAAGTAAAAAGTAAAGGCAAAGTAAAAAAGCAAAGCAAGATTAAAGTAATGGAGATTGATATGATGAGAATAGACCCAGGGGCCATAGGTTTCACTAGTGGCTTCTCTCAAGAGCATAAGTATTCTATGGTGGGTGAACAAATTACTGTTGAGCAATTGACAGAATTGAGCATAGTTATGAGAATATCTAGGCATGATCATGTATATAGGCATCACGTCCATGACAAGTAGACCGAAACGATTCTGCATCTACTACTATTACTCCACTCATCGACCGCTATCCAGCATGCATCTAGAGTAAAGTTAAAAACAGAGTAACGCTTTAAGCAAGATGACATGATGTAGAGAGATAAATTCATGCAATATGAAATAAACCCCATCTTGTTATCCTCGATGGCAACGATACAATACGTGCCTTGCTGCCCCTCTGTCACTGGGAAAGGACACCGCAAGATCGAACCCAAAGCTAAGCACTTCTCCCATGGCAAGAACTACCAATCTAGTTGGTCAAACCAAACGGATAATTCGAAGAGACTTGCAAAGATAACCAATCATACATAAAAGAATTCAGAGAAGATTCAAATATTATTCATACATAGACTTGATCATAAACCCACAATTCATCGGTCTCAACAAACACACCACAAAAAGAAGAAGATTACATCGAATAGATCTCCACGAGAGAGGGGGAGAACTTTGTATTGAGATCCAAAAAGAGAGAAGAAGCCATCTAGCTACTAACTATGGACCCGAAGGTCTGAGGTAAACTACTCACAGTTCATCGGAGGGGCTATGATGATGTAGAAGCCCTCCGTGCTGACGGCCCTCTCCGGCGGAGCTCCGGAACAGGCCCCAAGATGGGATCTCATGGATATAGAAAGTTGCGGTAGTGGAATTAGGTTTTTGGCTCCTGTTCTGATCGTTTGGGGGTACGTAGGTATATATAGGAGGAAGGAGTACGTCGGTGGAGCACCGAGGGGCCCACGAGGTAGGGCGCGCGCCCTAGGGGGGCACACCCTCGTGACCGCCTCTTTGACTCCTTGGAGTAGGGTCCAAGTCTCTTGGGTCACGTTCGGTGAGAAAATCACATTCCCGAAGGTTTTAATCCGTTTGGACTCCGTTTGATATTATGTTTCTCCGAGATACTGAAATAGGCAAAAAACAGCAATTCTGGGCTGGGCCTCCGGTTAATAGATTAGTCCCAAAAATAATATAAAGGTGCAAAATAAAGCCCAATATAGTCCAAAATAGTAGATAATATAGCATGGAGCAATCAATAATTATAGATACGTTGGAGAAGTATCAGCCATCACGCCGCAGCCCGGGCTCTTGTAAGCAAGGCCTTCCGTATAGGATTCTATTGGCCAACGGCCCGGGCAGATGCACATGACTTGGTCCAATGCTGCGCCGGTTGCCAGCTCTTTGGAAATCAAAGTCACATGCCACCAACCGCCCTCCAAACAATCCCCATTACATGGCCCTTTGTGGTCTGGGGGCTTGATATGGTTGGACCCCTTAAAGGGGGAACCCACAAGAAAAAATACTTATTGGTCATGGTGGATAAATTCACCAAATGGATAGAGGCCAAACATGTTAAAACAGCCGAATCCAGACTGGTGATAGACTTCATATCCGGGGTTGTACACCGTTATGGCATCCCCCACAACATCATCACTGATAATGGCACGAACTTCATGACCGACGAGGTAAAACTCTAGTGCAGCAAAATGGGCATCAAGCTCGATTATGCTTCAGTCTATCACCCACAAACCAACGGTCAAGTCGAGCGAGCAAACGGTCTTATAATGAGCGGCATTAAACCCAGATTAGTGCGCTCCTTAACGAAGTCTAACACGCACTGGGTAGAGGAGCTCGACTCCGTACTCTAGGGGCTGCGGACCATGCCGAATCGTAGTACCGGATATACACCCTTCTTTATGGTGTACGACACAGAGGCAGTCTTGCCCTGTGACATAATTCATGACTCACCTCGAGTGCGCATGTACGAATAAAGAGAAGCCGAGCTCGATCGGCAGGACAGTTTGGACACCCTGGAGGAGGAGCGCGACGTAGCCAAAGCATGTTCCTCATTTTATTAGCAACAGCTCGCAGATACCAAAGCAGAGAAGTTCGGGCCAAAATTTATAACGTTGGCGAACTAGTTCTACGCCTGCTGGATAAGAAAAAGAACAAGCTCGAGCCCAAATGGGAAGGTCCCTTCATTATTGACCAAGTTCTGACCGATGGAGCGTATCGACTGCGGGATGCATCGACTAGTCGACTCGAGCCGAACCCATGGAACGCGGCCAGGCTCCGAAGATTCTACGCCTAACACCGGACTCTATGTTAGTCCCCTCCCTTTGTCCATTTTCTGCATATACATTATCTGTCTTGTTCTCTTTCTTTCTTTTATTATTTCTCTCGGCCTTCAAGGGTCACCTTGTGCCTCGCCTGCACATTATAGATCCGCTAGCCGCACTCTTCATACCTGGGGGCTTCTTTCATAGAAGCTTAAATTATTTATCTGGGCCTCATGCCCCACACATGTGTTATACTTCCGCATGTACCTTTTTTCACCATCATATGCATCGATATGACTTAAGTTTTGGCCAAGCTGGGTTGCCTGGCTCTTGTATTTATGCCCTATGTTCCTGTTAATTCGGCTAGGGCATAAGAGGAGCACCTATGCGATTGTTACTGCCGGGTCAGCCGGATGTGTACCTCAGACTGGATGAAGCTGAAAGCTAGCGTCCTTAAGGGAATATTCGGTTGGTGAACAAAAGATGATTTTTATTTTATTGTCCATATCTGCCCCCAGATGTTTTTCCTGCATTTCCTATCGCAGTCCGGACATGCACTTTAGGGCATGCTTACCCAGGGAAAGGAATCCTTAACGGAACTATTCTCCCTAGAAGATGTTTCTTACTACCCATGTAATATAACATAACTAGTTGGGCACTTGTCTGATAAAGCACTAATGACCCCTACGCCTGGTCTCCACGCATACCCCGGTTCTTATATAACTGAGCGGGTATTCGGATACACTCCAGACTATTGGGCCCGGAGGTTGAAGCGAAAAGGTCCGCAACAGCAAATGATCTACAATCCGGCTAGAAGGCATTATACATGTCACTTTAATTACATAGTCATGCAGACTGACTAAATTCCTCTTCTATCAACAGGCGGTCTAGCTTACAATCCTGTTGGGAATACTTTGCGGCTAATTATACTTGCCCATAAACTAAGCTAACGGGGATCTCTTTTCCGTCGGGCCCCACAGGTCCGACCTCGGCCATGTGATTTGGGTCTGCCTTGGTATACCGCATCTTCACCATGGCCCAGGCTTCTCTGGCACCCTGTCGGCAGGTTGATATCTTCCATAATCGGAAGCGCCGCCGTGCTCCCTTGATCTTCTCCGCAAGCTCTGCAACACCCTCTGGGAGGGAGACGGACGGCTACAGGGCCTCGGGAACACCCTGCATCACTTGTCGAACTTGTTCGTGCAGATGTGACAGCTCGGACAAAAGATCACCCGCAGATCCAGGCATCTCCTCCGCGGGACGACCCGTCAGCATACCTACAGACATAACGCTGTTAGTCGGCTTCTTCGCCGAACTCCTTTAAAAGGATTCGTTCAAGCACTTACTGAAAATGCCGCGCCGAAGCCGCTTTTTATCCTTCTCGGAGTCTGCAAGCTGGGCTCGAACGTCTTTTAGTTCCATGCTTAGCTTGACATTGGTGTCTTGGAGATTGTTTTTCTCCCGCCTAACCTTAGTCAGCACCCGTTTGCCAGCCTCTAGCTGTCGCACGGCATGCTGGTCCCCCGGATTTTCTCCAGATTCATCTGCAAAATCTATTGTTAGATCTGCACCCACGCCGCACACTACATGGTAACCATCATTCTTTAAAGTAAATGTTACCAGCGGGAGGCTTTTTCTGTTCCTGCAATGCGGCAACAGCGGCCCGCAGTTGGGTCTTGCATTCCTCCAGCTCCTGGGACATCCTAGTATTCTTCTCTGTAAGAATCTGGACATTAAAGATGGTCCTTAAATCAGTTCTGCTAACTGTTTCAAGTCTCAGGGGCTACTTATACATATAAATCGCCAGATTTACTTACCCGTACATCCTTTACATACTGATCCGTAGCTCTGGCTAGACCATCTTGAGCAGCACGGAGGCACACCTCTCCGGAATTAAAGGCATCAAATGCCTCTGGTGAGAAACAAGCGTCGCGGAGTACGGCCCGGCGGCGCCTATGATTCATGGCACTTTCCACTTCTGAGTTAGTAGCGGATAATCTATCCGCATCCTCTGTAGGGGGACTATCCGGCGCCTGCCCCATATCGGCTTCCGCCTCTATGTCCGGTCCTGGCACCCGACTGGTGGAGGCGTGATCGGCAACATCGCCGGACATATTCCAGCGAGCGTTTTTTCTGTTAAAGAAACACGGGTGTCATTACATTTTGAGAAAGACGACAACCACGGAGCGGGGTTTTTATACCTTTGCGCCGGCGTCTCCGTCCTGACCGCCTTCCTTTTTGGCCTACCCGGCCTTGGCGCCTCTTGTTGGCGAGTTGCTGTGGGTTCGACAAGGCGTCCCGAATGCCTTCCGTGTAAAAAATGCCATGCGTACATGGTAGGTGAAGTGTTTAAAAGGGGATCCTAGTTTTTGGAGTTAGGATTTTTTGGTTTTCCTTACATGCGATGCAGGGAGCAGTCCGGGATAGTCGGCCGTAATGGCCACCATGGCATCGTCGCAGCTTAACTGATAGAACTGCCGGTCTATCAGCTCCACGAAGATAACCGGATCTTCTTCAAGTCCGGAGTCGAGGGCCCGGTCAGGGTCCTCTGGTTGTGGAGAAGGGCTGCTGACCTCCTTTATGGCTTTTCGCAGTTCCTGCCGCAAAGTGGCAAGGTGAATACTTATGACAAAGAATGCGGGAAAAATGGGAGCGGGAGATATAACTTACCCAGCTTGGAGGATTGTACATGGAGAATCCATCCCGTGGCTTGATGCGGGTGAACTCCTCTTCCTCACCCTTGAACAATTCGGACAGAATTTTCGCTAAAGCGGCAGCATTGTCCGGACCCTTACGCCCACAGCGGGTGGCGTCATCCGCCCGTTATAACACCACAAGGGGTGCCCACGGTATTGAAGTGGTTGCACTCCCCGCATTATGCAAATCGACATAACTTTGATTATCGTCAATCCTGATTGAGCCAGCGCTTTGATCCGGTTCATCAGATAGAGGACTTCTCTGTTGTCTTCCGCCTGGGGGCTCCGTGGGTGCCAGCTTCGGCGCTTCTTCAGAGGAGCATTGTTGAACTCAGGAAGACCCCATCGAACAGGGTCCGGAAGGGGAACGTCCTCCATATAAAACCATTCTGAAGGCCAGTCTTCGGATGGCCTCTTCGGGGTACCGGACAGGTATCCGGTATCGGCGATGCGCCATATTTTGGCTCCGCCCACTTGATAAAGTGATTCCCCCTGTGTGCGAGGGACGAGGCAAAATAGCGTTTTCCCAGCTCGAAGTGAGCCTCGCAGCCCAAGAACAACTCACAGAGAGCAGCATAGCCGGGGTTATGTAGAATGGAGGCAGGGGTGAAATTGTGTAATTGGAGGCCATAGAACTCCAGGAGCCCCTGGAGGAACGGATGAATTGGAAATCCGAGTCCCCTTAGTAAGTAAGGAACAAGGCAGACCCGTTCCCCATAGAGGGACATGGAAACCTCTCCGCTTGCTCCCCACCATTGTAGGTGGCAAGCCCAGCTCGAACGGGCACCATATACACCGGAGGGAGAAATCCCTTGGTCTGCAGTTCGACCAATCGACTATGTGGGACTGAACACCTCTTCCAATCACCGAGCTTAGGGCTACGGGGGCGGGAGGAGGAGCTGCGGAGGTCAACCATGCTGGAATGAATCTTTCCGAAACGCGCTCTGATGGATTCTCGCTGAGGGGAAGATGGTGTCGATCGGATCTAAGAATCCCCATCCCTTTAATAGACAATTTATTTATCTGGCTAGGGGGGAAAATGTAAAAATGCCCTGGCGCCTCGTATTCATTCGATGCATGAGAGATAGCCCTTATTGGGAACAGAAGGCAAGAGGATCAACATTTATGGGGACGGACACTGCTTACAAACACTTGAAAATTGGATAAGAACCCGCCTTGCAATGCCAAAGACAACACTGTGCGTCGGACTCATCATCATTGAAGCCTGGTTCGGGGGCTACTGAGGGAGTCCTGCATTAGGGGGTCTCTGGACAGCCGGACTATATCCTTTGGCCGGACTCTTGGACTATGAAGATACAAGATTGAAGACTTCGTCTCGTGTCCGGATGGGACTCTACTTGGCGTGGAAGGCAAGCTAGGCAATACGGATATGTATATCTCCTCCTTTGTAACCGACCTTGTGTAACCCTAGCCCTCTCCGGTTACTATATAAACCGGAGGGTTTTAGTCCGTAGGACAATAGACAATCATACCATAGGCTAGCTTCTAGGGTTTAGCCTCTCCGATCTCGTGGTAGATCAACTCTTGTAATACCCATATCATCAAGAATAAATCAAGCAAGACATAGGGTTTTACCTCCATCAAGAGGGCCCGAACCTGGGTAAAACATCGTGTCCCCTGCCTCCTGTTACCATCCGCCTTAGACGCACAGTTCGGGACCCCCTATCCGAGATTCGCCGGTTTTGACACCAACACCGGCCCTCCTATGGCGCGCCCCATGGGGAGTCCTACTACCACAGGGAGTAGGATTCCCGCCCTTTCCATGTAGTAGGAGTAGGAGACGGAAGAAGGAAAGAGGGAGAAGGAAAGGGGGGCGCCGCCCCCCTTTAGTCCAATTCAGACCAGAGGGGGAGGGGGTGCGCAGCCTGCCCTGGCAGCCCCTCCTCTCATTCCACGAAGGCCCATAAGGCCCATTAAACTCCCCAGGGGGTTCCGGTAACCCCTCGGTACTCCGGTATATGCCTGAACTTCACTCGGAACCCTTCCGATGTCCAAACATAGTCGTCCAATAAATTGATCTTTATGCCTCGACCATTTCAAGACTCCTCGTCATGTCCGTGATCAAATCCGGGACTCCGAACTACCTTTGGTACATCAAAACACATAAACTCATAATACCGATGGCCACCAAACGTTAAGCGTGCGGACCCTACGGGTTCGAGAACTATGTAGACATGACCGAGACATGTCTTCGGTCAATAACCAATAGCAGAACCTAGATGATCATATTGGTTCCTACATATTCTACGAAGAAATTTATCGGTCAAACCGCATAACGATATACTTTGTTCCCTTTGTCATCGGTATGTTACTTGCCGAGATTCGATCGTCGATATCTCAATACCTAGTTCAATCTCGTTACCGGGAAGTCTCTTTACTCATTTCATAATGCATCATCCCATAACTAACTCATTAGTCACATTGCTTGCAAGGCTTATAGTGATGTGCATTACCGAGAGGGTCCAGAGATACCTCTCCGATACTCAGAGTGACAAATCCTAATCTTGATCTATGCAAAATCAACAAACACCATTGGAGACACATGTAGAGCATCTTTATAATCACCCAGTTACGTTGTGATGTTTGATAACACACAAGGTGTTCCTCCGGTATTCGGGAGTTGCATAATCTCATAGTCTGAGGAACATGTATAAGTCATGAGGAAAATAGTAGCAATGAAACTGTAACGATCATCGTGCTAAGCGAACGGATGGGTCAAGTCAATCACATTGTTCTCTAATGATGTTATCCCGCTTATCAAATGAGAACTCTTTGTCCATGGCTAGGAAACTTAACCATCTTTGATTCACGAGCTAGTCAAGTAGAGGCATACTAGTGACACTCTATTTGTTTATGTATTCACACATGTACTAATTTTCGGTTAATACAATTCTAGCATGAATAATAAACATTTATCATGATATAAGGAAATATAAATAACAACTTTATTATTGCCTCTAGGGCATATTTCCTTCAGTCTCCCACTTGCACTAGAGTCAATAATCTAGTTCACATCGTCATGTGATTTAACACGAATAGTTCACATCTTTATGTGATTAGTTCACATCTCCATGTGACTAACACCCAAAGGGTTTACTAGAGTCGATAATCTAGTTCACATCGCTATGTGATTAACACCCAAAGAGTGATCATGTTTTGCTTGTGACAGAAATTTAGTCAACGGGTCTGACACATTCAGAGCCGTATGTATTTTGCAAATTTTTTATGTCTACAATGCTTTGCATGGAACTACTCTAGCTAATTTATCCTACTTTTAATATGTATCTAGATCGAGACTTAGAGTCATCCAGATCGGTGTCAAAGCTTGCATTGACGTAACTCTTTACGACGAACTCTTTGTCACCTCCATAACCGAGAAACATTTCCTTATTCCACTAAGGATATTTTTGACCGTTGTCCGGTGATCCACTCCTGGATTACTATTGTACCCTCTTGCCAATCTTATGGTGAGGTACACAATAGGTCTGGTACACAGCATATCATATTTTATAGAACCTATGACTGAGGCATAGGGAATGCCTTTTCATTCTCTTTCTATTTTCTGCTGTGGTTGGGTTTTGAGTCTTTACTCAACTTCACACCTTGCAACACAGGCAAGAACTCCTTCTTTGAATGTTCTATTTTGAACTACTTCAAAATCTTGTCAAGGTATGTACTCATTGAAAATATATCAAGCGTCTTGATCTATCTCTATAGATCTTGATGCTCAATATGTAAGTAGCTTCACTGAGGTCTTTCTTTGAAAAACTCCTTTCAAACACTTCTTTATGCTTTCTAGAAAATTCTACATTATTTCCGATCAACAATATGTCATTCACATATACTTATCAGAAATGTTGTAGTGCTCCCACTCACTTTCTTGTAAATACAGACTTCACCGCAAGTCTATATAAAACCATATGCTTTGATCACTTTATCAAAGCATATATTCCAACTCTGAGATGCTTGCACCAGTCCATAGATGGATCACTGGAGCTTGCTCACTTTGTTAGCACCTTTAGGATTGAAAAAACCTTATGGTTGCATCATATACAACTCTTCTTTAAGAAATCCATTAAGGAATGCAGTTTTGACATCCATTTTCCAAATTTCATAAAATGCGGCAACTGCTAACATGATTCGGACAGATTTTTAAGCATCGACACGAGTGAGAAAATCTCATTGTAGTCAACACCTTGATCTTGTCGAAAATGTTTCGTGACAATTTGAGCTTTGTAGATAGTAACACTACTATCATCGTCTGTCTTCCTCTTGAAGATCCATTTATTCTCAATGACTCACCGATCATGGGGCAAGTCAATCAAAGTCCATACTTTGTTCTCATACATGGATACCATCTCAAATTTCATGGCCTCAAGCCATTTTGTGGAATTTTGGCTCATCATTGTTTCCTCATAGTTCGTAGGTTCATCATGGTCTAGTAACATGACTTCCAGAACAGGATTACCGTACCACTCTGGTGCGGACCATACTCTGGTTGACCTACGAGGTTCGGTAGTAACTTGACCTGAAGTTTCATGATCACCATCATTAGCTTCCTCACTAATTGGTGCAGGAGTCACTAGAACTGATTTCTGTGATGAACTACTTTCAAATTCAGGAGAAGGTACAACTACCTCATCAAGTTCTACTTTCCTCCCACTCACTTCTTTCGAGAGAAACTCCTTCTCTAGAAAGGATCCATTCTTAGCAACAAAATATCTTGCCTTCGGATCAGTGATAGAAGGTGTGCCCAATAGTTTCTTTTGGTTATCCTATGAAGACACACTACTCCAATTTGGGTTCGAGCTTATCAGTTTGAAACTTTTTCACATAAGCATCACAACCCCAAACTTTAAGAAATGGCAACTTTGGTTTCTTGCCAAACCATAGTTCATACGGTGTCATCTCAACAGATTTAGATGGTGCCCTATTTAACGTGAATGCGGTTGTCTCTAATGCATAACCCTAAAACGATAGTGGTAAATCGGTAAGAGACATCATAGATCGCACCATATCCAATAAAGTACAATTACAATGTTCGGACACACCATTATGCTATGGTGTTCCAGGTGGCGTGAGTTGCGAAACTATTCCACATTGTTTCAAATGAAGACCAAACTCGTAACTCAAATATTCGCCTCCGCGACCAGATCGTAGAAACTTCATTCTCTTGTTACGATGATTTTCCACTTCACTCTGAAATTTTTAGAAATTTTCAAATGTTTCAGACTTATGTTTCATTAAGTAGATATACCCATATCTGCTCAAATCATCTGTGAACGTCAGAAAATAACGATACCCGCCGCGAGCCACAACACTTATCGGATCGCATACATTAGTATATATTATTTCCAATAAGTTAGTTGCTCGCTCCATTGTTCCGGAGAACGGAGTCTTAGTCATCTTGCCCATGAGGCATGGTTTGCAAGCATCAAGTGATTCATAATCAAGTGATTCCAAAAGTCCATCAGCATGGAGTTTCTTTATGCGCTTTACACCAATATGACCTAAACGGCAGTGCCACAAATAGGTTACACTATCATTATTAACTTTGCATCTTTTGGCTTCAATATTATGAATATGTGTATCACTACGATCGAGATTCAATAAACCATTCACCTTGGGTGTATGACCACAGAAGGTTTTATTCATGTAAACAGAATAACAATTATTCTTTGACTTAAATGAATAACCGTATTGCAATAAACATGATCCAATCATATTATGCTCAATGCAAACACCAAATAACATTTATTTGAGGTTCAACACTAATCCCAAAGGTAAAGGGAGTGTGCGATGGTGATCTTATCAACCTTGGAACCATTTCCAACACACATCGTCACCTCATCCTCAACTAGTCTTTGTTTATTTTGCAACTCCCGTTTCGAGTTACTACTCTTAGCAACTGAACTAGTATCAAATACCGAGGGGTTTTCTATAAACACTAGTAAAGTACACATCAATAACATGTATATCAAATATACCTTTGTTCACTTTACCATCCTTCTTACCCACCAAGTATCTAGGGCAGTTCCACTTCCAGTGACCATTTCCATTGCAGTAGAAGCACTTAGTTTCAGGCTTGGGTCTAGCTTTGGGCTTCTTCATGGGAGTGGCAACCTGCTTGCCATTCTTCTTGAAGTTCCCTTTCTTTCCCTTGCCCTTTTACTTGAAACTAGTGGTCTTGTCAACCATCAACACTTTATGCTTTTTCTTGATTTCTACCTTCACCGATTTCAGCATCGTGAAGAGCTTTGGGAATCGTTTACGTTATCCCTTGCATATTATAGTTCATCATGAAGTCCTAGTAACTTGGTGATAGTGACTAGATAACTCTGTCAATCACTATCTTATCGGGAAGATTAGCTCCCACTTAATTCAAGTGGTTGTAGTACTCAGACATTCTGAGCACATGCTCACTCGTTGAGCTATTCTCGTCCATCTTGTAGGCAAAGTATTGTCAGAGGTCTCATACCTCTTGACCCGGGCATGAGTATGAGATACCAATTTCAACTCTTGGAACATCCTTATATGCTCCGTGGCGTTCAAAACATTTTTGAAGCCCGGTTCTAAGCTGTAAAGCATGGTGCACTAAACTATCAAGTAGTCATCATAACGAGGTTGTCAAACATTCACAATGTTTGCATCTACTCCTGCAATAGGTCTGTCACCTAGTGGTGCATCAAGGACATAATTCTTCTATGCAACAATGGGGATAATCCTCGGATCACGGACCTAGTCCGCATCATTGCTACTATCATCTTTCAACATAGTTTTTCTCTAAGAACATATCAAAAATAAACGGGGAGCTACATCACAAGCTATTGATCTACAACATAGTTATGCAAATACTATCAGGACTAAGTTCATGATAAATTAAAGTTCAATTAATCAAATTACTTAAGAACTCCCACTTAGATAGACATCCCTCTAGTCATCTAAATGACCACGTGATCCAAATCAACTAAACCATGTCCGATCGTCACGTGAGATGGAGTAGTTTTCAATGGTGAACATTACTATGTTGATCATATCTACTATATGATTCACGCTCGACCTTTCGGTCTCCAGTGTTCCGAGGCCATATCTGCATATGCTAGGCTTGTCAAGTTTAACATGAGTATTCCGCGTGTGCAAAACTGGCTTGCACCCATTGTGTGTGAACGTAGAGCTTATCCCACCTGATCATCACGTGGTGTCCCGACACAACGAACTATTGCAACGATGCATAATCAGGGAGAACACCTATACCTTGAAATTTAGTGAGAGATCATCTTATAATGCTACCACCGAACTAAGCAAAATAAGATGCATCAAGGATAAACATCACATGCAATCAAAATATGTGACAGGATATGGCCATGATCATCTTGCGCCTTTGATCTCCATCTCTAAAGTACCGTCATGATCTCTATCGTCACTGGCATGACACCATGATCTCCATCATCTTGAGCTCTATCAACGTGTCGTCACATGGTCGTCTTGCCAACTATTGCTTTTGCAACTATTGCTATCGCATAGCGATAAAGTAAAGCAATTTTATGGCCCTTGCATCTTATGCAATAAAGAGACAACCATAAGGCTTCTGCCAGTTGCCGATAACTTGACATGATCATCTCATACAATAAAATTTAGCATCATGTCTTGACCATATCACATCACAACATGCCCTGCAAAAACAAGTTAGACATCCTCTACTTTGTTGTTGCAAGTTTTACGTGGGTGCTACGGGTTGAGCAAGAACCGTTCTTACCTACGCATCAAAAACCACAACGCGGTATAGTGATTGCTTTTTGATCTTCAGAAAGAACCCTGTTCATTGAATATGATTCAACTAAAGCTGGAGAAACAGACACCCACTAGCCACCTGTGTGCGAAGCACGTCAGTAGAACCAGTCTCGCGTAAGCGTACGCGTAATGTCGGTCTGGGACGCTTCATCCTACAATGCCGTTGAATCAAGAATCAACTAGTGACGACAATCAATATGTATATACCCATGCCCATAACTCCTTTGTGTTCTACTTGTGCATATAACATCTACGCATAGACCTGGCTCGGATGCCACTGTTGGTGAATGCAGTAATTTCAAAAAAATTCCTACGCACACGGAAGATCATGGTGATGCATAGCAATGAGAGGGGAGAGTATCGTGTACGTACCCTCATAGACCGTAAGTTGAAGCATTATGACAATGCGGTTGATGTAGTCATACGTCTTCACGATCGACCGATCTAATACCGAAGATACGGCACCTCCGCAATCTGCACACATTCGGATCGGTGACGTCCCGCGAACTCACGATCTAGTAGAGCTTCAAGGGAGAGCTTCATCAGCATGACGGTGTGATGATGGTGATGATGTTGCTACCGAAATAGGTCTTCGCCTAAGCACCACTACGATATGACCGAGGTGGATTATGGTGGAGGGGGGCACCGCACACGGCTAAGAGATCAATGATCAATTTGTGTGTCTATGGGGTGCCCCCTCCCCCGTATATAAAGGAGTGGAGGAGGGGGAGGGCCATCCCTCCTATGGCGTGCCCGATGGGGAGTCCTACTCCCATCGGGAGTAGGATTCCCCCCTTTCCATGTAGTAGGAGTAGGAGAAGGAAGGAGGAAAGAGGGAGAAGGAAAGGGGGGCGCCGCCCCCCCTTCCTAGTCCAATTCGGACGAGAGGGGGAGGGGGCACGCAACCTGCCCTGGCAGCTCCTCCTCTCTTTCCACTAAGGCCCATAAGGCCCATTAGACTCCCCGGGGGGTTCCGGTAACCTCCTCGGTACTCCGGTATATGCCCGAACTTCACTTGGAACCCTTCCGATGTCCAAACATAGTCGTCCAATACATCGATCTTTATGTCTCGACCATTTCGAGACTCCTTGTCATGTCCGTGATCAAATCCAGGACTCTGAACTACCTTTGGTACATCAAAACACATAAACTCATAATACCGATCGTCACCGAACGTTAAGCGTGCGGACCCTACGGGTTCGAGAACTATGTAGACATGACCGAGACATGTCTCCGGTTAATAACCAACAACGGAACCTGGATGCTCATATTGGTTCCTACATATTCTACGAAGATCTTTATCGGTCAGACCGCATAACAACATACATCGATATACTTTGTTCCCTTTGTCATCGGTATGTTACTTGCCCGAGATTCAATCGTTGATATCTCAATACCTAGTTCAGTCAATGACAACTCTAATGATGTGATCATCGTGCTAAGCTAACGGATGGGTCAAGTCAATCACATCATTCTCTAATGATGTGATCCCGCTTATCAAATGACAACTCTTTGTCCATGGCTAGGAAACTTAACCATCTTTGATTAACAAGCTAGTCAAGTAGAGGCATACTAGTGACACTCTGTTTGTTTATGTATTCACACATGTACTAAGTTTCCTGTTAATACAGTTCTAGCATGAATAATAAAAATTTATCATGATATAAGGAAATATAAATAACAACTTTATTATTGCCTCTAGGGCATATTTCCTTCAAAACTCACACCTACTGAAGTATCTTTGCAAATGGCTGACAAATCTACTGCCATACCGCTTGGTATTTCTGAGGATGTGCCCGTTGTTGTTGCTAATGTTACTATTTTCACTGACTTTGTTATTCTTGAGATGCCCAAGGATGAAAAGATGTCGATTATCCTTGGTAGATCCTTCTTGAATACTGTAGGGGCTGTTATTGATTGCAATAAAAGCAAGGTCACTTTTCATATCAATGCTAATGAGCATACGGTGCACTTTCCGAAGAAACAATTCCAAGTGAATGGTATTAATGTTATTGAAAAATCTCCGACAATCACTATTGGAAGTTTTCAACTACCTCTACCTACTACCAAAAAGAAATATGAAATGCTTATTGTTGGGGACATTCATACCCCCATTGAGGTAACGTAGTGATTTATGGAAGTTCTTCGGCTTCATGCTAATCGAAAGTGGTTGTTAATAAGACCTCATCAACCTTATTAATGGATCATTTTTTAGAGGTATGAAATTGATGAATTTTGTAGGCACTATCTTCTATCCCTACCATTTGTTTTTCATTTTTATTAGTTAAATAAAATAAAATGCCATGTTTTGTTTGTTTTCTGAATTTACCGTCGAATAAAAAATGACCCAATAATAAAAGTTCTCAGAATGCCCTGAAACTTTAATACAATTTTTTTCCTGAATATTTAAGAATTTTTGGTGCAAATAACATCAGAGGGAGGTGCACCAGGTGGGCACAACCTACCTGGGCGAGCCAGGACCCCCAGGCGCGCATGGTGGGTTGTGGTTCCCACGTGGGCCCCCTCACTTATCTCTTCATCCCACATCACCACCTACCTCGAGAAAATAAAATCACCATTGCTCTCTCTCATGTTCTTCCTCTCAAACCCGTGGATTTCGGTCTCTTTGCTCGGAGCTCCGTTTCCGAAACCGTTTTGGGGGATTGTTCCTTGGTATGTGACTCCTCCGTTTGTCCAATTAGTTTTTGATTTAGTGGTTTATATTTTGAATAATTAGCTACTCTTGGTGCTACTATAGATGAGCTTTCATGTTGAATTCTTGGAGTTCTAAGTAGTTTGAATGCTTGTTATGGCCTCTATGTATCCCTATGAGTAGTTGCTATCAAGCTTGTAAAGTTTTGTTGATAAATTTTTGTCACCCAATTTTTTTCAAAATATTGTATGCAAATATGATGAACCTTTTTGGAAGGAGTTCTTTGAGGAGGAGATCCTCGGGGGCGTCCTCTAGTGACAGCTTCACTCGTCAGTCTTATGTTGAACCAAGTGAAAGTTCCATACGAGATGCCGCCACCAAAACATGTCTATGGCCATGCGATGGTTATATGGTGAGTGTGGGCATTAAGGAGGAATTTGAGCAATATGTTCACAATGCTGATCTCGGTTCCTACATTTCAGATAAGTGCAATCAACACCACACTCTCACTGAATCATTTGTCAAAGGATTTAACTTCCATCCCCGTGAGTCTAGGGTGTCATTTAAACTGTACGAAAATCCTTTTACCACATCATTAGAGAGATTTGCTCAACATTGCAAAATCCCATTCCGGGGTTCGCTAGACGAACCACCAAGGTTTGAGTTTCAAGCGTTCTTGACTAGTGTTTGCTATGGTGAGACTAGAGGAGTGACTCAAGGTAGAATAAAGAGCATTCATTTTCCTGCAATTCAGTACTTTGCATTATTCAATGGAAAATGTAATGTACTCAAACAAGATTGTAGTACACTTTGTGCTCTAGACTTGAGCCTCATACGCACCACTCTCACCGGTGATAGAAGTTATAACCTTGGAGCGATTGTTTCAAGCAGATTGCAACACAACACTAATAGTGGTTATCTTTATGGTGGAATTTATGCCACACGCTTAGCAAGAGAGCTAGGTGTTGCACCTTTACCCTATGACCCTATTTTACCCACGCAGTATTTAGACTTTGATGCTATGAAATGCCAAAAGATCCTTAAGGTGAACCCCAAAATTTCACCTATAAATTGTTGTTTAATCAAGATTCTGTTGTGCACACATATTTGCCTACGCCTACTCTCTTTGTAGCGACAAGACCTCAAACGGTCCAATCTCTATGCTTCAGTGTCATCCCTGGATCAGTAATGCTGACATGCACAATACTTGAAGGATTTATAACAGAGTAGCAATCACACACTTATTACAATGAGTGTCTCAAAAGATAACTTATTACAAAATAATATGGCTTAAGGCCATCTAATAACGATAACAGCGGAAGGCTTGGAAGATAAGTGAGTCCAACAACTCCAACAACATCACTGAGTATAGAACCACGACCAAAAGCACCTTACTCGTCGTCTGAAAAGTCTGCAACATGAACGTTGCAGCCCGTAAATGGGCCAGCACATGGAATATGCTGGCAAAGTAACACATAGAGGGTAATGAACAGAACTGGGCTATACTACATGCATATATGGCTGGTGGAAAGCTCTGTGGTTACAGTTTTGCGTAAAGCCAAATTTTCCCTACTGCAAAGGAATACATTTTATTTAACTATCATGGTAGTTGTTAAACATTGAGAGCGTAGACACCCTCTCAATCCCAATAAAGCATCATCATTAAAACCCAACAAAATTAATTAAAGCCACATGATGATCCAGGTACTAGATACTCAAGATGTCCATAACCTGGGACACGGCTAACCATGATTAGTTTATACACTCTGCAGAGGTTTGCGCACTTTTCCCCACAACACTCGATCTCCTCCGTTGGAATTCTTGCACTACATGGTGTTTGAGAAACGGATGACCGAGACATAGTCTTTCAGAAGCGCTAGCACCTTACGATCGAGTAGACCATTACACCTACTTTCCCCTACTTCCGCTAGTCTACCACTGTAAGAGTTCGCACTACTTAATCAACTATGCTAGAGCCCATAGTAGCTTGTGCCTGCACACGGAAGTTTCTAGCATGAATAATCTCATGATCCCTTTGAGCCTGGGTGGCGGTCCATAAAGAAAAACAGGCAATCGCTGGAATACCCAGGTGCCTCAATCCACCCAGATGTGTGTTAAAGTTGCCACCTTAAGTAAACCGTTAATTAACAATCTCACATCTGTCATGGATACACTCACCCAATCCACGTCTACTTGCATAGCATGGCAATATAAGCAAACGTAGAAGTAACTCCCAGGGGTTTGATAATAAAACAGGTAATAGGTACTACCTCATCTACTTCCTAAAACCCACAATTTAATTAGATCCTGATCATGTAATGTTTGAGGATTGATCTAATGCAATAAAACTGGGTAGTAAGAGGTATGATCAAAGTGTTACTTGCCTTGCTGATGATCCGCGAAACCTAGAGATTCGAAGTAGCAAGCGGCGCACTCCGGGTACTCTAACCAAACAAACAAACAAGCATACAATAAGTACTCATCTAATGCACAGGTAAAACTCAAATAAGAGATCTAACCAGAAAGCTCAACTTAAGAACACCGGTTTGCAAAAAGAAACAAATCAAACGAAGCGACGAAAGGCAAACGACGAAAGAAACAAGCTTCGTTTACTAACATGGATCTAAGTCAAATTTTACAGAAGCAAAAACTTATTTGAGTTGGTTAAACGGAAAGAGGGTTTCGAGGGGAAACTCTAGGCGCTTGAATCGCCTGATTACGATAAACGAGCGAAAAGTTAAACTAAAACGAAAATCGGATCAGAAATCACGATCAGAAATAATCGCGGAAAATCCGAGAAAAAGAAAAACGACAAACAGGCTAATGAACGATCGTTCGCTGTCTGCAGCTCAACGACGAAAACCGTTCATAAAACCGGCCGATCGCTAAAACTAAACCGAAGAAAAAAATAAACCGAACCGGATCTAGAAAAAAATGAATCTAGGGTTTACGAAATAAAACCGATCGGTTTTTTTTAAAAAACCGACGGCTACCTCGAACTCCGGCAAGATCCGGTGAGTCGGCGGCGGCGGGAGGTCTGGCGGAGCGCCGCGTGCGGCGGCGCGGAGGCGGGCTCCGGCGCGGGCGGCGCGGGGCGGCAGCGCAGGCGGCAGCGCGGCGGCGGCGGTGGGAGGTGGCTAGGGTTAGGGTTTCGGGTGGGGCGGCGGTAACGGGCTCGGGGCGGCGGCTTATAAATGCCTGGCCCGAGAAGTCCTAGCCGAGTACGGCCCTAAGTCAGTCGACTCTTTTTTTTAAATAACATGTCGTGCAGAAAAAGAAAGAAAAGGAATACTAAACGGACTCCAAAAATCCCGAAATAAAATTTCCCCAACTTCTAAAATCAAGCCGGACAAAGTGAACATTTATTTGGGGCCTAAATGCAATTTGGAAAAACGCGCATTTTTCCTAAATTCAAATAAAACAGCGAAAAACTCCAAAATAAAACCTTAATTGACTTTAATATTAAATCTCTGATATTTCTTTATTTTGAGGAAGTCATTTTATCCTCGCTCTTTCCTTTTTTATAAAAGAAATAATTCAGAGAAAAATAATTAATATCAAACGATCCTCTTTTCATAATTCGAGAAAACCTCAAATATGAAAATAACGAAATCCCCAACTCTCTCCGTACGTCCTTGAGTTGCGCAGAATTTCTAGGATCAACCAAAATGCAATAAAACATGATATGCAAAGATGCTCTAATGTATAACATTCCAAATTGAAAGTTTGGGATGTTACAAACCTACCCCCCTTAAGATGAATCTCACCCTCGAGATTCAGGTTGGTTAGAAAATAGGTGAGGGTGGTCCTTCAGCAGATCTTCCTCTCACTCCCAGGTGGCTTCATCCTCGGTATGGTGACTCCACTGAACCTTGCAAAATTTGATAACCTTGCTGCGTGTAACTCGGCTGGCGAACTCGAGTATCTTGACTAGTTCCTCCTCATAGGTTAAATCACTATCTAACTGTATTGCTTCCAGCAGCACTGTATCTCTCAGCAGTATATCCGCCATCTCAGCATTGCACTTTTTTAACTGGGAAACATGGAACACGTCGTGAACTCCCGACAATCCTTCGGGCAACTCCAACTTGTAAGCAACTTCTCCCATACGCACCAAAACTTTGTATGGTCCCACAAAACGTGGCGCTAATTTTCCATTAACTCCAAAATGCTTAACTCATCAAAGCGGGGATACACGAAGATAAACTCTGTCTCCGACTTCGTAAACTGTCTCCTTGCGTTTAGAATCTGCATAGCTCTTCTGCCTGGACTGGGCTACCTTGATCCTATCGTGAATCAACTTCACTTTATATTCAGACTCCTTAATCAAATCTGTCCAAACAACTGGCGGTCTCCAACTTCATCCCACAACAATGGTGTTTTGCACCTTCTTCCGTACAAGGCTTCAAAAGGGGCCATCTTCAAACTGGATTGATAACTATTGTTGTAAGAGAACTCCGCATATGGCAAGTTGTCATCCCAACTAGATCCATAATCTAGCGCACAAGCTCTCAGCATATCCTCCAAAATCTGATTGACTCTCTCGGTCTGTCCATCGGTCTGCGGATGAAAAGCTGTACTAAACTCTAGCCTGGTACCCAAATTTCGTGCAACTGATTCCAGAACTTTGAGGTAAACTGAGTTCCTCTATCTGATACAATGCTCTTCGGAACTCCATGCAGACATACGATCCTGGTCATGTATATCTTTGCCAACTTAGCACTGGTGTAAGTGGTCTTCACTGGGATGAAATGAGCTACCTTCGTCAAGCGATCGACTATAACCATATCGAATCATAGCCTGAGCGGGTCCTGGGTAATCCCGTGATAAAATCCATGCCTAGCTTATCCCACTTCCATTCGGGTATCGGCAATGGCTGTAGCAATCCTGCTGGCTTCTGATGCTCTGCCTTTACTATCTGACATACATCACAAACGGCTACATACTGCGCAATATCCTTCTTCATTCTGGTCCACCAGAAAGTATCCTTCAAATCCAAATACATCTTGGTATTTCCTGGGTGAACCGAGTATGGCAAATCATGGGCCTCTTGTAGAATTAGCTACCTGATCTCCGAGTCATTAGGCACATAACGCCGTCCTCAAACCATAAGGTATCGTGTTCATCCTCACAAAATCCTTTTACTTTTTCCTTACTCATCTTCTCCTTTATGGTGACAATCTCCTTGTCGGTCTTCTGAGCTTCTCTGATCTTATCTATCAGGGTAGACTGAATCTCCAATGCTGCTACATAGCCTCTCGGAACTATCTCCAAACATAGCTTGCAAAGATCCTCGACTAACTCCTTTGGTAAATCTCCGGTCATTAGTGTGTTGACATGGCTCTCGCGGCTCAATGTGTCAGCTACTACGTTAGACTTTCTGGGATGATAGTGCAATCTCATGTCATAATCCTTGATGAGCTCCAACCATCTCCTTTGCCTGAGATTCAACTCCTTCTGCGTGAAGATGTACTTCAAACTCTTGTGATCCGTGTACACCTCACAATGGTTTCCAATGAGAAAATGTCTCCAAGTCTTCAATGCATGCACTACGGCTGCTAACTCCAAATCATGTGTAGCATAATTCAACTCATGGGGCTTAAGCTGTCGTGAAGCATACGAAACAACTCTTCCCTCCTGCATAAGCACTGCTCCAAGTCCTCGACGTGAAGCGTCACAATACACCTCATAATCCTTGTGCTGATCTGGCAGAAACAACACTAGCGAGGTAACCAAACATTTCTTCAACTCCTGGAAACTGGTCTCACATTCCTCAGTCCAATTGAACTTGGTATCCTTCTTCAACAACTCTGTCATAGGTTTTGCAATCTTCGAGAAATTTTCAATGAATCTCCGGTAGTATCCTGCGAGTCCAGGAAAACTCTGAATCTCTCCAACTGTTGGTGGGGCTTCCCAATTTGTCACAGTGACAACCTTGGTGGGATCTACATCTATTCCTTCTCTGGATATAACATGCCCGAGGAACCTAACTTCCTTCAACCAAAACTCAACTTGCTGAACTTGGCGTATAACTGATGTTCTCCGAGCTTACCAAGTACCAAACGCAAATGTTCTTTATGTTCTTCTTCATTCTTCCAGTAAACCAGTATATCATCAATGAACACTACGACGAACTTATCCAAAAACTCCATAAACACTTTGTTCATCATGTTCATAAAATAAGCAGGTGCATTAGTCAGGCCAAATGACATAATGGTATACTCATACAGCCCGTACCTCGTAGTAAAAGTTGTCTTAGGTATGCCCTGCTCTCGAATCTTCAACTGGTGGTATCCTGATCGCAAATCGATCTTGGAAAATACCTTTGCTCCTTGCAATTGGTCACACAAATCATTGATCATCGGTAGTTGGTACTTATTCTTGATCATCACTTCATTCAATCCTTGATAATCAACAACCATCCTTAACGATCCATCCTTCTTTTCCACTAGAAGTACTGGTGATCCCCAAGGTGACGAACTTGGGCGAATATATCCCTTATCCAGTAACTCCTTTATCTGCTTCTTAATCTCCTCCAAATCCTTTGCAGGCATTCGATATGGTCTCTTAGATATTGGTCATGTGCCTGGCAAACGCTCAATCAAAAACTCAATGTCTCTATCCGGTGGCATGCCTAGCAACTCTTCTGGAAATACATCCGGAAAATCCTTTACCACCGGTACTTCCTCCTGTACAACTCCTGTTAGGGAATTTACTTGAGTCCTATTCGGCACATGCCATGATACATACTTGATCCTTCTTCCTTCGGGGTGGTAAGCAAAATCGACTTACTGGCGCAATCGATGTTTCCTTCATACATCGATAGCCAACCCATACCCAGAATTACATCCAAACCTTGTGATTCCGACATGATTAAATCCGAGGGAAACACATGCCTACCTATACTCAATGGCACTTGAAAACATCATTTATTGTCCATATACTCCGCTCCTGGTGAGCTTACTAACATAGGTGTTCTAAGAACCTTGGTGGGCAGGTTATACTTATCCACGAATCCCCTTGGTATGTATGAATGCGATGCACCAGTATCGAAAAGAACGATTGCAGTAAATGACTTAACCAAAAACTTACCTATTACTGCATCTGGCTGGGCTTCAACCTCCTCCATGTTAACGTGGTTCGCATGTCTCCTGTTGAAAGGGTTCGACTTCTTCCCAGAGCTTCCATTGCCATTTCCATTCTGGGTTTCAGGACATTCATTGGCATAATGTCTGGTCTTCTGACACTTATAATAAGTGACTTGGCTTAGGTCTCTCTTGGCTCGGGTTGATGGGTTGGTACGGTTCTGACCATTGCTTCCCCCATTCCCATTACCGTTCTTGGGGCCATTATGATTATGCGAACTTCCCCCTCCATGGGTATGCTGAAAATGTCCTCCCGATTTCGGGGTAAAACATGGCTTCTGCTGAGCTCCTAAATTGTACTTCCCTTGTTCATACTTCATCTTGCGGTTCTCAATCTGTCGCTGCTTCCCTTCAATCATAAGAGCACGATCTACCAGTTCTTGGTAATTGTTGAAGGTTTCTACCATCAACTGCATGCTCAACTCATCGTTCAGTCCTTCCAGAAACTTCTCCTGCTTAGCTGCATCCATAGCAACGTCATCTAGGGCATAACGTGCCAACTTACTAAAGTCATCCACGTATTGGCCAACTGTCCGTCCTCCTTGGCGCAAGTTGCGAAACTCACGCTTCTTCATGGCCATAGCTCTTGCTGAAACATGGGCAGTACGGAAAGCCTGCTGAAATTGGTCCCATGTCACCGTGGCTATAGGGTAGGTGACAGTGTAATTCTCCCACCATGATGCAGCTGGTCCATCCAACTGATGTGCGGAAAAGCGCACCTTCTCAGCATCAGTACATCCTGTAGTGGTTAACCCCCTTCCAATCTTGCGGAGCCAATCATTTGCTACTATAGGCTCGGTGCTACTAGAGAACACCGACGGATTCAGTCTACGGAAACGGGTTAAGTGATCAACAGGTGGTGGTGGTGGTGGTGGGTTGTTGTTGTTGTTCCCCTGATTCTGATTCTGGACTAGCAACTGCATCAACGCATTCTGCTGCTGGATCAACTGAGTGAGCTCCAGTGGAAATGCAAATCCATTGTCACGTCTCGGAGGCATCTGATGGGTTTAGAGGGGAGAGAATAGAATAGAATGAGGTATAATGAGAAAGCACTACCCATATGCACATGAGACAAACACAAACATTTTCACTCAATCAATCAAGGGCATACAATCGTTCTAGAACTATCGCGAAAGTGCTCGGACTACTCTATTTACATGGTGGAATACTACTACTGATGTGGTGGTCTACTAGAAATATTCCTCGGTTGCAGACTCCATGATATCTTCTCCAGCTTCGTCAACATAGTCATCATCGCTCAGGTCAGAGTTGGTGTCATCGATGATGATGTAGTCTTCCGGGCGAATCTCCTTGGGTTCTTCGTCTTCCTCTACTGGTGTGGGGTCTCCCATGAATATTCCGATCTTCTTAATCAGGTCGTCATTCTTCTCCACTAGTACGACGATTTCCTCCTCATAATCTTCACATTTAGCCTTGAGTTCTTCCTCCAGCTCTGTGATTCTTGTCATCGCCTTCTTCAGATCTATCATGTCTGCGCACATCTGGTTCTCCTGACGTCGAATGTGCTGGTTTAACTCCTGGATAAAAGCTGCGATTGATCTGTCCTTCTTGGTGCTGATCATTTCCAGTGTTCATCTCGGCGCCCACAAATCTAGTAGATATTATCCTTGAGATCATCGCGGTAAACTTCTCCAATACGTCCCATGGCGATGTGGGCTGCCATGCTCTTTCCTAGACTCCAAGTTGGTGCATTAAAGGAAAACTCTATGGGCTCGGTGATTGGCACGAATGTCCTTCCTGGAACTTGAACTTGAATCATCCAGCGCTCCTCCTCGGGTAAAGTGGCGTTGTAGGTCCCGGTGAAGCTTGGTACTCCGATGTTCAGGTACCTAGTGACTTCCTTCAGGTGGCGTCCAAAGGGTGTATCTTCATCCGGTTGCGTGAACTTGTTCCTTGCATCCGCCATCCTAAAAGAGTAGAAAAGATGAGAAGTCAGAAATGAGAAGAGAATAGTGATCTAGGGCTTTATCTTAGTGGTCATGTCCTACAGTCAGCGTGTGCTCTGATACCATCTTGTAGCGACCAGACCTCAAATGGTCCGATCTCTGTGCTTCAGTGTCATCCCTGGATCAGTAATGCTGACATGCACAATACTTGAAGGATTTATAACAGAGTAGCAATCACACACTTATTACAATGAGTGTCTCAAAAGAGAACTTATTACAAAATAATATGGCTTAAGGCCATCTAATAACGATAACAACGGAAGGATTGGAAGATAAGTGAGTGCAACAACTCCAACGACATCACTGAGTATAGAACCACGACCTAAAGCTCCTTACTCGTCGTCTGAAAAGTTTGCAACATGAATGTTGCATCCCAAAAATGGGTCAGCACATGGAATATGCTGGCAAAGTAACACATAGAGGGTAATGAACAGAACTGGGCTATACTACATGCATATATGGCTGGTGGAAAGCTCTATGGTTACAGTTTTGCGTAAAGCCAAATTTTCCCTACTGCAAAGGAATACATTTTATTTAACTATCACGGTAGTTGTTAAACATTGAGAGCGTAGACACCCTCTCAATCCCAATTAAGAATCATCATTAAAACCCAACAAAATTAATTGAAGTCACATGATGATCCAGGTACTAGATACTCAAGATGTCCATAACCGGGGACACGGCTAACCATGATTAGTTTATACACTCTGCAGAGTTTTGCGCACTTTTCCCCACAAAACTCGATCTCCTCCGTTGGAATTCTCGCACTGCATGGTGTTTGAGAAACAGATGACCAAGACATAGTCTTTCAGAAGCGCTAGCACCTTACGTTCGGGTAGACCGTTACACCTACATTCCCCTACATCTGCTAGTCTACCACTGTAAGAGTTCGCACGACTTAATCAACTATCCTAGATCCCATAGTAGCTTGTGGCCGCACACGGAAGTTCCTAGCATGAATAATCTCATGATCCCTTTGAGCCTGGGTGGCGGTCCATAATGAAAATAGGCAATCGCTGGAATACCCAAGTGCCTCAATCGACCCAGATGTGTGTTAAAGTTGCCACCTTAAATAAACCGTTAATTAACAATCTCACATCTGTCATGGATACACTCGCCCAATCCATGTCTACTAGCATAGCATGGCAATATAAGCAAACATAGAAGTAACTCCCAGGGGTTTGATAATAAAACAGGTAATAGGTACTACCTCATCTACTTCCCAAAACCCACAATTTAATTAGATCCTAATCATGCAAGGTTTGAGGATTGATCTAATGCAATAAAACTGGGTAGTAAGAGGTATGATCAAAGTGTTACTTGCCTTGCTGATGATCCGCGAAACCTAGAGATTCGAAGTAGCAAGCGGCGCCCTCCGGGTACTCTAATGCAAACAAACAAACAAGCATACAATAAGTACTCATCTCATGCACATGTAAAACTCAAATAAGAGATCTAACCAGAAAGCTCAACTTAAGAACCCCGGTTTCCAAAAAGAAGCAAATCAAACGAAGCGACGAAAGGCAAACGACGAAAGAAACAAGCTTCATTTACTAATCTGGATCTAAGTCAAATTTACAGAAGAAAAAACTTGTTTGAGTTGGTTAAACGGAAAGAGGGTTTCGAGACGAAACTCTAGGCGCTTGAATCGCCTGATTCCGATAAACGAGCGAAAAGTTAAACTAAAACGAAAATCGGATCACAAATCGCGATCAGAAATAATCGCGGAAAATCCAAGAAAAAGAAAAACGACGAACAGGCTAACGAACGAACGTTCGCTGTCTGCGGCTAAACGACGAAAACCGTTCGTAAAAATGAACGTAAAAGCGGCCGTTCGCTAAAACTAAACCGAAGAAAAAAATAAATTGAACCGGATCTAGAAAAAAATGAATCTAGGGTTTACGAAATAAAACCGATCGGTTTTTAAACAAAAACTGGCGGCTACCTCAAACTCCGGCGAGTCGGCGGCGGCGGCGGGCTCCGGCGCGGGCAGCGCGGGCGGCGGCGCGGCGGCGGCGGCGGCGGGTGGCGGCTAGGGTTAGGGTTTCGGGTGGGGCGGCGGTAACGGGCTCGGGGCGGCGGCTTATAAAGGCCTGGCCTGAGAAGTCCTGGCCGAGTATGGCCCTAAGTCGATCGATTCTTTTTTTAAATAATATGACGTGTAGAAAAAGAATGAAAAGAAATACTAAACAGCCTCCAAAAATCCCAAAATAAATTTTCCCTGACTTATAAAATCAAGCCGGACAAAGTGAACATTTATTTGGGGCCTAAATGCAATTTGGAAAAACGCGCATTTTTCCTAAATTCAAATAAAACAGCGAAAAAATCCAAAATAAAACCTTAATTGACTTTAATACTAAACCTCTGATATTTCTTTATTTTGAGGAAGTCATTTTATGCTCGCTCTTTCCTTTTTAATAAAAGAAATAATTCAGAGAAAAATAATTAAAACCAAACGATCCTCTTTTCATAATTCGAGAAAACCTCAAATATGAAAATAACGAAATCCCCAACTCTCTCCGTAGGTCCTTGAGTTGCATGGAATTTCTAGGATCAACCAAAATGCAATAAAACATGATATGCAAAGATGCTCTAATGTATAACATTCCAAATTGAAAATTTGGGATGTTACACTCTTTGATTATTACAATAGGGGAAGATACTTTGTTCTTGAGAGCGAGGCCCGAGCTCATAACGCGGCGGTTGTGGCTGCACGGCGGGCTGAGGCATCCGCACCGAGAGCCTTCGTGAGCTACCACCCCGACTACTATGCAGGCTACTGACTGATTACCAAGTTAGGCCAATAGCCTAAGCTTGGGGGAGTATGTATTTCCACCGACTTTACATTCATGTTCACACACTTCATTTGTTGGTGTTCACACTTTTTCATTATATTATCCATGTTAGATTTATTTTCTCTCTTTCTTCTTGTGTGTTTGAAAAACATTTAGAAAATCCAACAATATTTCCCGCTTCTTTTTTATTTTTCTTTCTAGAGCAGTTAGCTGTAGCACTAAAAAGAAAACCCCAAAAGATTTCCTTGTTCTTCTTTTGCTTATTGGGAGCTTTCATGTGTAAATAGTTTTTCCCGTTTTTCCTTTTTTCCTTTTATTTGCTTGTTCAAGAAAACCAAAAACTCCAAAAATATTTCAATGTGTTTCTCATAATTTCTTTTCTTTTTATTGAGTCGTACCGAGGAGAAGACCACGATGAAATTGTTGAGTGTCTCTCATATGCATTGTTGTTGATCTAACAAAGAGACCATTTTACCTTGTCCTCTCCTGTTGAATAAAATGTTTGCAAATTACAGTCTGTCCACGACACTCTTGCACCATTATTATTTTCATATCGTTCGGTCATGCAAGTGAAAGGCAATAATGACGATATTTGATGAACTGGCCGTGGCAGAGAGAAATGGGTATGAACTCGACTTGTTCTATTTTTGTAAATATGTTTAACCTAGTATCCATGATTCAGCCCATTATGATTAAACATGTTCGCAATGAAATTTAGAGATTATAGTTCCTCATGCGATGCATAAGTAGCTAGGAGTGGATAATGATTTATCTTGGATGTCAACATTGCGTTAAAATGATTGTGATGTAGTATGATGATATGGTATCCTCCTCAGAATGTTCGAGTGGCTTGACTTGGCACATGTTCATGCATGCAGTTTAATCAAAACCAACATAGCCTTTTTGATATTTATGTTCATGGTGTTCATATCCTACTCATGCTAGTGTCCAAAGTTACTTATGCATAATGCATGTTCATGACCGTTGTTGCTCTGTAGCTGGCCGCTTCTCAACCTATTTGCTAGCCTTCGCCTGTACTAAGTTGGAATTCTGCTTGTACATCAAAAACCTTGAACCCAAGTTATTCCAGATGAGTCCACCATATCTACCTATATGCGGTATTACCCCGCCATCCTATGTAAATTTGCATGTTCCATCTACAAAAACTTCAAATAAATATCATTTTTGTGTCTTTGGATCGTTCATGGAGCGACAGGAGGTAGTCAGTATCTTCGATGCTAAGCGGGTTATTCTCAGGTTGAGTGTTTATTCACTCGGCATTTCACGAGAAAAGGGTGGTAATAGGGATTTACTGTCCCAAACTGCAAGCTGAAAAAGCTTACAGATAGTCAAACAAAAAACTCCTAAGGAGTCATAACCTTTACTTTATCACCTGGGAACTGCCACTAGCGTGTTTAGCATGGAAGATATAGATAACTGATGGTTGTGAAGTAAACAAGAAGGGTGCATTTCTCAAAATTTCATTTACCTCTGTTTTAAAATTTTCAGCTCTGGCACCTGTGCAAATCACTGCTTCCGTCTACGAAGGGGCTATCTATTTACTTTTATGTTGTGTCATCACCTTCTAAAATAAGCGCCAAAACCTGAGAGCACTGCTGTCATGCTGATGCGTTGTGTGTAGCTAATGTTGGGTGCATCATGACTGGATCTTTTCTACCATGAATTACAATGTTTAGTTGCTGCTTGAACTTTGGAGGTGCTCTATATTTATGTTTTGCGGTCTCAGAAAGGGCTAGCGAGATACCACTATTGTCATATTATATCATGATTGTTTTGACAATGTGTTGCTATTTGAGATATCTTATTATTGCTCGCTAGCTGATTATGTCATTGATATGAGTTAATATAATTTTTAAGAGTTATTGTCGGCATGGTTAGTTATAATGTTGGCTAAAACCTGGGTGTTGTTTAAGCTTATTTATGCAAACAAGAGCAACAGAGTTCGTAAAAGTTTTTATTTTTCATTTTTAGTTTATCAACTGAATTGCTTGAGGACAAGCAAAGGTTTAAGCTTGGGGGAGTTGATACGTCTCTGTCGCATCTACTTTTCCTAATGCTTTTCCTCTTGTTTGGACTCTAATTTGCATGATTTGAATGAAACTAACCACAGACTGACGCTGTTTTCAGCAGAACTACCATGGCGTTGTTTTTGTGCAGAAGTAAAAGTTCTCGGAATTGAATGAAACTTTGCGAGGATTTTTTATACAATAAAAGAGAATTTCTGGAGCCTAGACGTGCTAGAGAGGGGCACCTAGGTGGGCACAACCCACCAGGGTACGTCCCCCTCACCAGGGGCGCCCAGGTGGGTTGTCCCCACCCGATGCCCCATAGACCTTGAAACTGACGCCATAAAATCCCATTTTTCCAGGAAAAAACCAGGGAGAAAGAATTATCATGATCCACGAGACGGAGCTGTCATCACCTACTGTTCTTCATCGGGAGGCCAGATTTAGAGTCCGTTTGGGGCTCCAGGGAGTGGGGGTCTTCGTTCTTCATCATCACCAACCCTTCTCCATCGCCAATTCCATGATGCTCCCCACCAGGAGTGAGTAATTCCTTCGTAGCCTCGCTGGTCGGAGAGGAGTTGGATGAGATTCATCATGTAATCTAGTTAGTTTTGTTAGGGCTTGATCCTTAGTATGCACTATGTTCTGATATTGATGTTGCTATAACTTTGCCATGCTTAATGCTTGTCACTTTGGGCCTGGGTGCAATGATTTCAGATCTGAAACGTTTATGTTATCACCATTATATCCATGTTCTAGATCCGATCTTGCAAGTTATAGTCATCTACTACGTGTTATGATCCGGAAACCCCGGAGTGACAATAGTCGGGACCACTCCCGGTGATGACCGTAGTTTGAGGAGTTCATGTATTCACCGTATGTTAATGCTTTGTTCTGGTTCTCTTTTAAAAGTAGGCCTTAATATCCCTTAGTTTCCAATTGGACCCCGCTGCCACGGAAGCGTAGGACAAAAGATGTCATGCAAGTTCTTTCCATAAGCACGTATGACTATTTACGGAATACATGCCTACATTATATTTATGAACTGGAGCTAGTGCCGTATCGCCCTAGGTTATGACAGTCACATGATGAATATCATCCAACAAATCATTGATCCAATGCCTACGAATTTCTCTTATATTGTTCTTTCTAAGTTAGTACTGCTATCGTTACTATTGCACTTGCTACAAAATTACTGCTATCACTGTTACCGTTACTATTGCTGCTACTACTATTATCCAAACTATCATACTACTTTGCTACTGATCACTCTGCTGCAGGTAATTAATCTCTAGGTGTGGTTGAATTGAAAACTCAGCTGCTAATACTTACAAATATTCTTTCGCTCCCCTTGTGTCGATTCTATAAATTGGGTTGAATACTCTACCCTCGAAAACTATTGAGATCACCTATACTTGTGGGTTATAAAGCATATACTCAGAATGTCTGGGTTTCACAACCGCTTGACTCAGTTAGGAGTTAATCTTCCAGATGACACGGCTGTTGACAGAGTTCTCCAATCACTGCCACCAAGCTATAAGGGCTTTATGATGAACTATAATATGCAAGGGATGGAGAAAATGATCCCAAGCTATTCGTGATGATTAAGGCCGTAGAGGTAGAAATCAAGAAAGAACATCAAGTGTTGATGGTTAATAAGACCACCAATTTCAAGAAGAAAGCCAAGGGAACTTCAAGAAGAACGGCAAGCAGGTTATGGCTCCCATGAAGAAACCCAAGGCTAGACCCAAACCTGAGACTGAGTGTTTCTACTGCAAGGGGAATGGTCACTGGAAGCGGAACTGTCCCAAGTACTTTGTACATAAGAAGACTGGCAATGTCAACAAAGGTATATTTGATATACATGTTATTGATGTGTACCTTACTAGTGCTCGTAGTAGCGTCTGGGTATTTGATACTGGTTCGGTTGGTAATATTTGTAACTCAAAACAGGAGCTACAAAATAAACGAAGATTGGCTAAGGACGAGGTGACGATGCGCATCGGAAATGGTTCCAAGGTTGATGTGATCGCCGTCGGCACACTACCTCTACATCTCCCTTCGGAATTAGTTTTTAACCTAAATAATTGTTATTTGGTGCCTGCGTTGAGCATGAACATTATATCCAGTTCTTGTTTATTGTGAGATGGTTATTCATTTAAGTCAAAGAATAATGGTTGTTCTATTTATACGAGTAATATCTTTTGTGGTCATGCACCCCTTATGAATGGTTTATTCTTGTTGAATCTTGATCGCAGTGATACACATATTCATAATATTGATGCCAAAATATGCAAAGTTGATAATGTTAGTACCACATATTTCTGGCACTGCCGTTTAGGTCATATTGGTGTAGAGCGCATGAAGAAACTCCATGCTGATGGACTTTTGGAATCTCTTGATTATGAATCATTTGAGACATGTGAACCATGCCTCATGGGCAAGATTACTAAAACTCTGTTCTCCAGAACAATGGAGCGAGCTAGTGTCTTATTGGAAATAATACATACCAATGTATGCGGTCCAATGAGTGTTGAAGCACGCAGTGAAAATCGTTATTTTCTTACCACTACAAAAAAATTCACTTCTGTGATGATACATGTTTGTCATAGTAGGTCACGTTTTCTATCATGCATGTACATCCCTGGTGATTTTATGACAGAATCAATATAGTCATACATGTGCTATCGTAGAAGTGTTCCATGACATTGATACGTCTCCAACTTATCTATAATTTTTTATTGTTCCATGCTGTTATATTATCAATCTTGGATGTTTTATAATCATTTTATAGTAATTTTATATCATTTTTGTACTAACCTATTGACATAGTGCCAAGTGCTAGTTACTATTTGTGCATGTTTTTTACATCGCAGGTAATCAATATTAAACGGAGTCCAAATGCAGCGAAAGTTTTTGTGGGTTTTTTGGACCAGAAGACAACCAATGGGCCAAAAAGCACCTGGGGGCTGCTCCGAGGGGAGCACAACCCACCAGGGCATGCCTGGAGGCCCAGGCGCGCCTGGTGGGTTGTGCCCACCTCGGACCCCCCTGGAGTGCCTCTTTACTCTATAAATACCCCAATATTCCAGAAACCCTAGGGGAGTCGACGAAAATCAATTCCAGCCGCCGCAGAGTCCAGAACCACCAGATCAAATCTAGACACCATCAGGGAGGGGTTCACCACTTCCATTGGTGCCTCTCCGATGATGCGTGGGTAGTTCTTTGTAGACCTTCGGGTCCGTAGTTAGTAGCTAGATGGATTCCTCTCTCTCGTTTGATTCTTAATACAATGGTCTCTTGGAGATCCATATGATGTAACTCTTTTGCGGTGTATTTGTTGGGATCCGATGAACTTTGAGTTTACGATCAGATCTATCTCTTTTTATCCATGAAAGTTATTTCAATTTCTTTGATTATCTTATATGCATGATTGCTTATAGCCTCATATTTCTTCTCTGATATTTGGGTTTTTTTGGCCAACTTGATCTATTTATCTTGCAATGGGAAGAGGTGCTTTGTAGTGGGTTCGATCTTACGATGCTTGATCCCAGTGACAGAAGGGGAACCGACACGTATGTATCATTGCTACTAAGGATAAAACAATGGGGGTCTATTTCTACATAAATAGATCTTGTCTACATCATGTCATCATTCTTATTGCATTACTCTATTTCGCCATGAACTTAATACACTAGATGCATGCTGGATAGCGGTCGATGTGTGGAGTAATAGTAGTAGATGTAGGCAGGAGTCGGTCTACTAATCTTGGACCTGATGCCTATATAATGATCATTGCCTGGATATTGTCATGATTATTTGATGTTCTATCAATTGCCCAACAACAATTCGTTTACCCACTGTTTGCTATTCTTCTCGAGAGAAGCCACTAGTGAAACCTACGGCCCCCGGGTCTCTTTCTCATATTATTTTCCTTTGCGATCTATTTTCCTTTGCTTTTATTTTCAGATCTATTAAACCAAAAATACCTTGCTATAATTAATTCTCATTTATTTTATTTGGTGTTCAATCTATCAATCTACTACAATTTATTCATGTCCGTTTGCCAATTTATGGTGCCGTTACCCGAAAGGGATTGACAACCCCTTTACTACGTCGGGTTGTGAGTATTTGTTATTTGTGTGCAGGTACCGTTTACGTGTTGTTGCTTGGTTCTCCTACTGGTTCGATAACCTTGGTTTCATCACTGAGGGAAATACCTACTGTCGTTGTGCTGCATCATCCCTTCCTCTTTGGGGAAATACCGATGTAGCTTCAAGCTGCAATCAAAAGGAATTTATGGTGCCGTTGCCGGGGAGGATCTTCAACATATACCAGGTTCCTAAGCACAAATCTCATCTCCTCGCAATTTACATTATTTGTCATTTGCCTCTCGTTTTCCTCTCCCCCAATTCACAAAAATTTGCCGTTTTTATTCGCCCTCTTTTTCCTTCGCTGTTTTCTTGCTGGATCTGTTTTTGCGTGCGTTTTTTTTGCGTAGTCATGATGCCTCAAAGAAAATATTATGATGTTCCTTACCCCAATATCTTTCTTGAAACTGAGAAAAGTATTGAGGAATATATGACTACACAATTTGAGCATAATAAGTATTTTACCGAAGAACTTAAAGAACACTCTGTTGTGCTTGATGTTATACCAAAACAACTTGATGATATTAGTAGAGAGCCTTGCAATCTCCAATCTAAATATGCTTTTGTTGAAAGTTTGCTAGGAAAAATATCCAATGCACAAGCTACCTTAGTAAATCAAATGGCCACTAAACCAATCTCGCCAGAAGATAAAAATGACGATCTTAAAATGATAGGTGTTTCTTCTATTGATTGCTTGTTTAGTAAAATTAAGATTGATGAAAAAGGGACTAGAGAAGAGTGAACTTTAGTTAGAAGGCGTCCCAATGATTCGGAGGGTGAAAATCTTGTTGAAAAAATTGATAAAAGTGGGTTTGAAGAGGTCAAAACTTTAACTAGTGATGTGCCCACTATTTTGGATTACAAAGACTATAATTATGATAGTTTCTCTTTGATTGATTGTATTTCCTTGTTGCAATCCATGATAAATTCACCCCATGCTTATGAACAAAATAAAGCTTTTACTAAACATATTGCTGATGCTATGATGAAAGCTTTAGAAGAGAAGTTGGAATTAGAAGTTTCAATTTCTAGAAAATTACACGATGAATGGGAACTTACTATCAAAGTCAATATTAAAAATTATGAGTGTTTTGCTTTCTGTGACTTGGGTGCTAGTGTTTCTACAATTCCGAAATCTTTATGTGACGTGCTTGGTCTTACCGATATTGAAGAATGCTCTTTAAATTTGCACTTGGTGAATTCTACTATTAGAAAGCCTATGGGAAGAATTAATGATGTTCTTATTCTTGCAAATAGGAATTATGTGCCCATAGATTTTATTGTTCCTGATATTGATTGCAATCCGTCTTGTCCAGTTATTCTTGGTAGACCGTTTTTACGCACTATCGGTGCTGTGATTGATATGAAAAAGGCAATATTAAGTTCCAATTTCCTTTGAGGAAGGGTATGGAACACTTCCGTAGAATAAGAATTAGGCCACCATATGAATGAATCATGAGGGCATCTTATGGATCTCGAAACAAAGATGACAAAACTTAGATCCTTGCTTTATGCCTAGCTAGAGGCGTGAAACAATAACGCTTGTTGGGAGGCCACCCAATGAATAAAAATTAATTTTGCTTTTTCCTTTATGTTTTTGAGTGTTAGCACAATTATGTACTATTGTGATCGTGTTTTTTATGCTTTAATTATTGTTTGTGCCAAGTAAAGCCTTTAGGATCTTCTTGGGTGATAGCTGTTTGATCTTGCTGAAAAACAGAAACTTTTGCGCTAATGAAAACAATTCTCATTTCTAACCAGAGAGAGATAAAATATCAATTATTTTTGTACAAGATTAGTACACAAATTGCCCAGGTCTTCCTAATTTTTCAGAGTTTTTGAAGTTACAGAAGTATTTGGAATATCTAGATTTCTACAGACTGTTTTGTTTTTGACAGATTCTGTTTTCTTTGCATTGTGTGCTTGTTTTGATGATTCTATGGTTTTCTTTGATGAGTTTTTGCCATAGAAAAGTTGGAATACAGTAGATATAATGCAAGAACAAAATTTGAATTATTTTGCTACAATACTTATAGTAGTGATCTGTTTTCTTATACTAATGGATCTCACGAAGGTTTTGTTGAGTTTTGTGTGATTGAAGTTTTCAAGTTTTGGGTTATCTTATGATGGATGAAGGAATAAGGAGTAAGAAGAGGCTAAGCTTGGGGATGCCTTAGCAGCCCAAGCTATTATCCAAAGAGATCAAGCAACTAAGCTTGGGGATGCCCCGAGTGGCATCCCCTCTTTCTTCTAACGACCATCGATATTTTACTCAAAGCTATAATTTTATTCGTCACATACTATGTGTTTTTCTTAGAGCGTCTTGTATGATAGGAGTCTTTACTTGTTTTATTTTGTGTTTTACGTTTTGATCCCTTGCTGGACACACCTATTTGAGAGAGCCAAAATTATGCCATGACTTGTTAAAATTGCTCTCTATGCTTCACTTCAATTTTTATGAGCTATGGATTTGCTCTAGTGCTTCACTTATATCTTTTTGAGCATGGTGTGCTTTAGTATTTTTGAAGAAATTCTCTCTTGCTTTAGTTAGGTTTATTTGAGAGTGAGTAAAATTTTCAAGAAATTCTCTCTTGCTTCACTTAAATTAATTTGAGAGAAAGAAATATTATGCTCATGATCTTCACTTATATTTGTTTGAGATTATCAAAAGCAGCACATGAAAATTAGTCCCAAAGTGATAGACATCCAAGAAGGATATAATAAAAACTTTCATGAAGATCATTGGACAAAATAAACTTGATTCTTAGTAATAGTTTTGAGATATGATGATGTGATATGTGAGTCATCTTGATGAGTAATTATGCTTTAGTAAGAATATTGGTGTTAAGGTTTGTGATTCCCTATGTAAGCACGAAAGTCAATAGTTATGCAATGAAATTACATCCTACTTGTGGTGCATTATTTGGTGTTAATTATGCTTAATGCTCACTTATGAGATTACTCGTTTCTTGGTTGGTCGCTTCTCAATCTTTTGCTAGCCTTCATTTTGCACTAAGTATGATCACTACTTGTGTATCCAAAATCCTTTAAACCAGTTTTGCCACATGAGTCCACTATACCTACCTATATGTGGTATTCTTTTCCCATTCTAAGCAAATTTGTATGTGCCATCTCTAATATTCAAAATAAATTTCTCTTTTGTGTGCTTGTACCGCTCGCGAGGCGGTGAGGGGTGGCTAATATTTTCCATGCTAGATTTGTTATTCTCACAATGAGTGGTTATTCACTTGTCATTGCACGAGAGTAAGGCAAAGGTATTAGGGATGCCCAGTCCCGAAATGAAAAATGAATTTACTTTATGTTGTCAAAAAATAAATTCCTTGGAAAGTGTTGGTATGGAAGGCACCTGTGGATACGGTTAGCCATGGAAAGTGAAAGTATGGTGGAAAAAGGAATAAACTTAATTTATGTCTGGGAACCGCCTATGATATATCTAGCATGGAAAGTGTTGGGAACTCTAAGTCATTTTCGTTGGTGGTAAAAGTATGCCTCTCAAAATGTTTTTATCTCTCAATTTTCGCTTTGAGCTCTGGCACCTCTACAAATCCCTACTTCCCTCTGCAAAGGGCCTTTCTTTTACTTTATGCAATTTTTATTTTTGAATTTGAGTCTCCATCTTCTCTTATAAAAGCACCAACTCGGAGGCACTATGATCATACTTGAGCATTGGGTGTAGTTAATATGCGAGTGTGTTTCATGAATGGATCAATGCTTGAACATGATGGGCTAGGGATAACTCATTTTAGCGGTGATATTTTGAAAGACTTGGTTTCTTGTTGATATGCTTGAGTATTTAAGTTATCATGTCAAAAATAGACTATTGCTTTGAACAATATAAAAGTCCAAATGTCCATGCTATAAATAAAAGAATATGAGATGACATGTTAGGCAGCATTCCACATCAAAAAATTTGTTTTTATAGTTTACCTACTCGAGGGCGAGCAGGAATTATGCTTGGGGATGCTGAGACGTCTCCAACGTATCTATTATTTTTGATTGTTCCATGCCGTTATATTATCAATCTTGGATGTTTTATAATCATTTTATAGTCATTTTATATCATTTTTTGGTACTAACCTATTGACATAGTCCCAAGTGCCAGTTGCTGTTTGTTGCATGTTTTTTACATCGCAGGTAATCAATATCAAACGGAGTCCAAACGCAGTGAAACTTTTTATTGATTTTTTTTGGACCAGAAGACAACCAATGGGCCGAAGAAGCACCTGGGGGCTGCTCCGAAGGGAGCACAACCCACCAGGGCGCACCTGGAGGCCCAAGTTTGCCCACCTCAGGTGCCCGCGGACAACCTCTTTACTCTATAAATACCCCAATATTCCAGAAACCCTAGGGGAGTCGATGAAAATCAATTCCAGCCACCGCAGTGTCGAGAATCACCAGATCCAATCTAGACACCATCACAGAGGGGTTCACCACTTCCATTGCGCCTCTCTGATGATGCGTGAGTAGTTGTTTGTAGACCTTCGGGTCCGTAGTTAGTAGCTAGATGGCTTCCTCTCTCTCGTTTGATTCTCAGTACAATGGTCTCTTGGAGATCCATATGATGTAGCTCTTTTGCGGTGTGTTTGTTGGGATCCGATGAACTTTGAGTTTATGATCAGATCTATCTCATTTTATCCATGAAAGTTATTTGATTTTCTTTGATCTATTATATGCATGATTTCTTATAGCCTCATATTTCTTCTGTGATCGGTTTTGTTCGGCCGACTTCATCTATTTATTTTGCAATGGGAAGAGGTGCTTTGTAGTGGGTTCAATCTTACAATGCTTGATCCCAGTGATAGAAGGGGAACCGACACGTACGTATCGTTGCTACTAAGGATAAAACGATGGGGTCTATTTCTACATAAATAGATCTTGTCTACATCATGTCATCATTCTTTTTGCATTACTCCTTTTCCCCATGAACTTAATACACTAGATGCATGCTGGATAGCGGTCGATAGGTGGAGTAATAGTAGTAGATGCAGGCAGGAGTCGGTCTACTAATCTTGGACGTGATGCCTATATAATGATCATTGCCTGGATATCGTCATGATTATTTGAAGTTCTATCAATTGCCCAACTATAATTCGTTTACCCACCGTTTGCTATTTTTTCTCGAGAGAAGCCACTAGTGAAACCTATGGCCCCCGGGTCTCTTTCTCATATTATTTGCCTTTGTGATCTATTTTCCTTTTCTTTTATTTTAAGATCTATTAAACCAAAAATAACTTGCTGTAATTTATTCTTATTTATTTTATTTGGCGTTCGATCTATCAATCTACTACAATTTATTCACGTCTGTTTGCCAATTTCTAGCACCGTTACCCGAAAGGACAACCACTTTAATATGTCGGGTTGCGAGTATTTGTAATTTTTGTGCAGGTGTCGTTTACATGTTGTTGCTTGGTTCTCCTACTGGTTTGATTACCTTGCTTTCATCACTGAGGGAAATACCTATCGTCGTTGTGCTGCATCATCCCTTCCTCTTTGGGGAAATACCGACGTCGCTTCAAGCCGCAATCAGACATTACCAAAATTATCATCACGGAAGTGTCCACTGCCATGACGATAAATCACGTGTCATAGAATTGCTTTCTTCAAGGGTAATCGACACGTGGCATCCACCATAACGGGTCGCCGCTAAGCTATCGGGTTTCAGTTTGGATCCGATAACCCGTTAAGAGCCCGGACCAATGGGGATTTTCCACGTGTAAAATTCTCATTCACCGGATAAATGCATGTGTTAGCTCATCATTGGGACAGACATCATCCCTACAATGGACGGAAGACGCCTATGATATGTCGACATGTGGCACAGCCCAACAGTGGCCCATTTAAGGTAAAAAGGCCGGCCCAGCTAAAGGCCCACCATATTTTTCCAGACAATAGTGGGCAGGCCCGTTAACAACCTGCCATGATTTGGGTCAAATTGAGGCCCATATCAGATCAGGCCCGTTTACAGCCTCCTGTGTTTTGGGACAAATTACAGCCCATATCGGATCAGGCCCATTAACATGCCACTATTCTTTTGGGCCCATTCTAAGCCAGGTTTGTATTTCAGCCTGTTAAATGCCTGATTACTAGTTCGGCCCGATAATAGTTTCGACCTATTAGCGGCATGTGGTGCATTTGGGACGTTGTCGGCCCGGTTTAACTTTAGGACATTTAACGACCCATGCAGAAACTGGGCTATTTCTCTTCCAAAGTAACTTTAGGCCTCTTAACGGCCCGTAGTCTTTGTGGATAAATTTCAGCCGAACTGGCCTATCATACTGTTAATGGCTCTGTAACAGTTGGGCCTAATTACAGCCCATGTTGAATCCGGCCTGCTTACAGCCCATCTGATAATGGCCCGTGACACTTTTGGCCTTACGGCCCACGTGGATACCGGCCTGCTTAAAGCCCATAATTTATTGGGCCAAACAGGGCCCGAGATATATTTTGGTCTGTTAACGACTCATCCTATTTGTGCCAAACATGGGCCTTAGGTAGTTTCGGCCTGTGTTGGCCCGTGTATTTTTTGACTCAACGCTAGCCCAATCTAGTTTTTAGCCAGTTAAAAGCCCATGGTATTCTCTGGCCCTGCTAGCCAGAACTTTACTCGTCCTGTTAAAGGTGGAAAACTAATAAACGTTTAGACCTGCTAATGGCCCAAGATGATTATAGGCCCACATTTTGGCCCATATGAGTAACGGACCGGCTCGAAGACCGACAACACTAAGATCCATTGAACTTTACAGCCTAAATTACAGCATACCAACCAAGAATAAACCTAGACTATACAATAAAGAAATTATGGCATATTACATCCACTGGGAATCAAAGTTCACCAACGGTGATAATAAAGCGCAACATGACCGTGGATTACATACATTGGGCATCAAAGGTCGCCACCAATGCATATAAACGCGCCGACAAAAGAATATACAAAACTAAGAGCACTTCAGAAGGCATTAGTCCTGGCCAGGACGAGAACCGCAAGCAGCCAAACAAGCTGATGAGACCTCAGTTGTGTCAATGGTAGATGCTCCATCCCTAGCTTTATAGCACCATAGCGCATAAGGCAGTCCTGTGAGATCTTCATTGTATCATTGACATCAAGTTGGAGCTGAGCTGAAGCAAGCCTTTCCGCTTTAAGTTGAGACTGCAGAAGTCGAACTGATTGAGGTAGCGACTACACAAAGGTTGTCTCACAGCTGCTAGTGAGTAGATTCAACTCACTGTCTTCATCAAGACATGACCTTGGGGTCATCTCGCTCTCTTCAAGATGGTTTGGCTCACTATCTTCCCTAAAGTTCTACCTGGCATAAGAGATACGACTCTCAAAGAGAAACAAGGAGACACGTAACAAGTTTCGCAATTATATAAGCAAATAAATGGATCTATTCTGCATAAGGAACATGTTTTTACAACTACAATTTAAAACTGATAGTTGTTGCAAACATCCAATCAGATGTAAACAACAAAGTAAACAACACTGGAGGAAATGATGCCAATCCAAATCTATACTAGAACAAAGTTTGAAGGCTTGATAAGGATGAACTTACATTGCATGTTAACACGGGCTAGACAAAGCCCTTCTCCATGTCGATGGAAGGATAATTCAATAAATTCCCCAAAGAAACTTCTTTATAAGCGTTGCCGTTATTCTACATTTTGCAAAGAGTAAATATAGATAAAATAATATTGGAACAAACAGAGGATAATGAAGCTCAGGTGCAGACTGATGATACATAATCAAATAGAAATTAATTAAGTACAGCGCTACAAGGCAAAAGGTACTGACAAGAGGAATGCAGACATCAACGTGTGAAGTGGCATTGGCTTTATTCAACATTTTGGTAAGAGTAAATGTAGATCTGATAATTTGGAGAAAGTGGAGGGTAGGGCATATAGGATGCAGAGTAATGCTAGACAATCAACTATCTCGCGATGCAAGTACAGTAATACCACCACTCTCCGTTATTACTTGTCGCTCAAATGGATGTATCTAGCACTATTAAGTTCTAAATACATCCAATTGATCAACAATTAATTCGATATAGAGGGAGTACATGACAACAAGTACTTACATGAGCAATCCAAAACTTCATAACCATTGTGTTAATTCTACATTTATCCAATAGTAAATATAGATCTTATAATTTCGAGCAAAGGGAGGATAAAGAAGCGAACATTTACAGTGATGCTACATAATCAGACAACAATGAGTGTAAGTACGCTGACAAAGGGCAAGAGGTACTGACAAGAGCAATGCACTGCCCAGTATTGTCGTGAGATCCTATGATCCTTTGAGCAAGGAGATTCATCTGAAATTAGTTTTCATACAAGAGAGAAGGTAAGGCACATGCAGAAATTTAGGAGTTCAAATTTTGAATTGATATCATAGATAGTACCTGACGCTGGGCTCTCGGCAGTTCTGATAGGGGTTTGGCCAGTGGAGTAGGGGCAAAGTGTGGTATAATTGGGCCTGTGTTTTTTGTGGCTACTGATCTATTTGATTTAACATGTATCACTACCTTTTCCAAATACCTAGTTTGTACTCCTTGAGGATCTGCACTCACCCTCTTCCTTTTGGACATCTATTACGAAAGAACAACATTTTACTGAAAAAACATAGTATGATGACATATGGAATAGCTACAGAAAATGGATAGGTGTGGCATATACTCATACATGATGCTTAAACTAAGCAGATGGTGGTGTAACAAAGTAGAAGTAATGCAAGAGGTCATATGCAAAATATGTGCGACCAATACAACCTTGCCAAGTTAGAGCAAGCACCTTGATGGGTGAATAAGATAGGTCATCCTCCACCATGCCAAGTTTGTTAGCCGGTGGATTGTTCCGCAATATTCCTCTCATGCGCCCATTCTCATATTCATTTAGATCATTTTCAATACCTGACATGCATGAAAACATAAAAGCAAGTGAGATTATCTTTGTAATGCAGAAGTGATTCTAATCCAATACTGCCTCCCTGTAAACCCTTTGTGCTATCTCTGCAATTCTTTTGAGAGATGACATGCACGCTGTAATTTGGTGTGTGCATTAATATAATGTGGCCTACTACTCAAAATTTGAGAGCTCCAGAAGTGATGATACTTCACAGATGATAGCTTCAACATATAGTAAAGAAGAACAAGTCGACCCGACCTGACAGATTCAAAATATACTAAGGGAGAACAACTCAACCTGACCAATCGACCGCAAATGTCTTTGCTACTCTTCCCAACAACGAACATACTTATTAAAGAAGAGAACAAGATCATGTTAAAGAAGAGCAGAAGAGCAAGCAGATTGAAGATATTACAAGTCTTTCTATACAATGTCTATTGCCTACCCATGATGAACCAGAGCGCACAGAGAAATACTATTCCTTCCGGTCTCTGCATATGTGGCTCACATGAATTTTGAAACTAAAGTAGGAACATTTAGCTGACCAATTAAACATGTCTCAGTTTTACTAATATCAGCATAATATCATATTTGAATTTGTACAACTAAGCTTGTTTAGTGATACGTCTCCAACGTATCTATAATTTTTTATTGTTCCATGCTATTATATTATCTATTTCGGATGTTAATGGGCTTTATTTTACACTTTTATATTATTTTTGGGACTAACCTATTAACCCAAGGCCCAGTGCAAATTGCTGTTTTTTTGCCTATTTCAGTGTTTCGCAGAAAAGGAATATCAAACGGAGTCCAAACGGAATGAGACCTTCGGGAGTGTGATTTTTGGAACAAACGTGATCCAGAGGACTTGGAGTGGACGTCAAGAAATGAACGAGGCATCCATGAGGCAGGGGGCGTGCCCTCCCCCCTCGTGGCTCAACCGACCTACTTCTTCCTCCTATATATTTCACATACCCCGAAAACATCCAGGAGCACCACGAAACCCTATTTCCACCGCCGCAACCTTCTGTACCCAAGAGATCCCATCTTGGGGCCTTTTCCGGAGCTCCGCCGGAGGGGGCATTGATCACGGAGGGCCTCTACATCAACTCCATGGCCCCTCCGATGATGTGTGAGTAGTTTACTTCAGACCTTCGGGTCCATAGTTATTAAATAGATGGCTTCTTCTCTCTCTTTGAATCTCAATACAAAATTCTCCTCAATCTTCTTGGAGATCTATTCGATGTAACTCTTTTTGTGGTGTGTTTGTCGAGATCAGATGAATTGTGGGTTTATGATCAAGTCTATCTATGAACAATATTTGATTCTTCTCTGAAATCTTTTATGCATGATTGGTTATCTTTGCAAGTCTCTTCAAATTATTAGTTTGGTTTGGCCTACTAGATTGATCTTTCTTGCATTGGGAGAAGTGCTTAGCTTTGGGTTCAATCTTGCGGTGCTCGATCCCAGTGACAGAAAGGGAAATGACACATATTGTATTGTTGCCATCGAGGATAAAAAGATGGGGTTTATATCATATTGCTTGAGTTTATCCCTCTACATCATGTCATCTTACCTAAGGCGTTACTCTGTTCTTATGAACTTAATACTCTAGATGCATGCTGGATAGCGGTCAATGTGTGGAGTAATAGTAGTAGATGCAGGCAGGAGTCAGTCTACTTGTCACGGACGTGATGCCTATATACATGATCATGCCTAGATATTCTCATAACTATTCGCTTTTCTATCAATTGCTTGACAGTAATAAGTTCACCCACCGTAATACTTATGCTATCTTGAGAGAAGCCACTAGTGAAACCTATGGCCCCCGGGTCTATTTTCCATCATATAAGTTTCCAATCTATTTTTACTTTGCAATCTTTACTTTCAAGCTATATCATAAAAATACCAAAAATATTATCTTATCATTATTATCTCTATCAGATCTCACTCTCGTAAGTGACCGTGAAGGGATTGACAACCCCTTTATCGCATTGGTTGCGAGGTTCTTATTTGTTTGTGTAGGTACGAGGGACTTGCATGTGGCCTCCTACTGGATTGATACCTTGGTTCTCAAAAACTGAGGGAAATACTTACGCTACTCTACTGCATCACCCTTTCCTCTTCAAGGGAAAACCAACGCAGTGCTCAAGAGGTAGCATTTAGCTCGATGGGCGGATCAGTGCTATTATGACAGAACCACATAGGCTGATCCTGGTCATCATAAAATGGGGAACCGTAAGCATGGTGAGTATAGTGTTGACCGTGGCAGTGGGACAGCAGATCTGAAGCTACAAATCGTGCAAAGGGTAGTTAGCAACCGATGTTTGCTTTGAAATAACAACTAAGATTTGGTATGGATAAGAAAGTACAGTCAAGAAGTGACAAACAAATGCAATTCTTCTGTCTCTCTATATGTCGTGACATGCATTTGGAAACTCAAGTGGGACCTTTAGCTAACCAACTAAATGTGTATGTTAACTAATATCAGTATCATATCACAATCATATTTGAACAACTAAGCTTTGGAATTGTGAGTGTTGTGCTAGTACGACAGAAAGCACCTACGTAGATCATAGTAGATTAGATAAAAGGGGAAAACCCTAAGCATCAAGAGTAAAATCAGGAAAGTGGAACTAGCTGGACCAGTGGGTGGCGCACATGCTTTTCGAAACGAATATGGGAGCATTAGGTGACCAACTAAACATTCTTTGTTTTATTAATATGAGCATCATATCATATCCGTATTTCGACAACTAAGCTTTGGAATTATGAGTGGCATGTTGTTCCGCTTGATGGGTTGAGGTCTTGAGGAGCAGTGCTAGCGTGACACGAAGCACCTACGATGATGGTAGTGAATATAAAGGGGGAAACCATAAGCTTTACAAGTATAGTGACCGTGCCATGGCGGATCTGAAGGTGCAAACTGGAAAAAGCTACTTCGCAACCAATGTTTGCTTTCAACTAGCCACTACGATTTGGTATGGACAAGAAAAGTACAGTAAACAAGTTACAGTCTATTTTCCGGGTGAGATCAACAACTTAAGTAGATTTGAAAGAGTACCACCTCTCTTGTGATGCTATGTAGGCCCCTGCTGATACGTTGAGGGTGCTGCAGGTGCGATGGCTATCGACGGAGGGGAAGAAGACTTTAGACGGAAGACAGCTGGGTCGCGGGATAAGTCCTGTTGTCGTGGATGAGGTGGTCGTAGGAGCGGCAACGGTAAGGTGGATGATGGTGCCGATGAAGCGAGAGGACGCAATGAAAGGATCCTGGTCTGGCGCCGTGGATGAGAGTCATCCATCTCTTGCAGTGGACGACGGGGTAGTGGTAGCGGCTCCGGCAAGGTGGAGGATGGGGTGGCCGACGGAGGAGGCTGGCCGCAGCGGGGAGGTTGTTGTGGCACCAACGGTGCATGAATGGAGAAATGGAGGGGAAGGGGGATCTCAAAATTTGGGACGCGCTTGTCTGAAATGTGGGAAAGTTACGAACTTATCCCCCACTTAAAATTCCGGACATCACGTTGATGTCTACTACACAACCTTCTTCTTGTAGACGTTGTTGGGCCTCCAAGTGCAGAGGTTTGTAGGACAGTAGCAAATTTCCCTCAAGTGGATGACCTAAGGTTTATCAATCCGTAGGACGCGTAGGATGAAGATGGTCTCTCTCAAGCAACGCTGCAACCAAATAACAAAGAGTCCCTTGTGTCCCCAACACACCCAATACAATGGAAGATTGTGTAGGTGCACTAGTTCGGCAAAGAGATGGTGATACAAGTGGTATATGGATAGTAGATAAAGGTATTTGTAATCTGAAATTATAAAAACAGCAATGTAATTAATGGTAAAAGTGAGCGTAAATGGTATTGCAATGATAGGAAACAAGGCCTAGGGTTCATACTTTCGCTAGTGCAAGTTCCCTCAACAATACTAACATAATTGGATCACATAACTATCCCTCAACATGCAACAAAGAGTCACTCCAAAGTCACTAATAGCATAGAACGAACGAAGAGATTATGGTAGGGTACGAAACCACCTCAAAGTTATTCTTTCCAATCAATCCGTTGGGCTATTCCTATAGGTGTCACAAACAGCCCTAGAGTTCGTACTAGAATAACACCTTAAGACACAAATGAACCAAAACCCTAATGTCACCTAGATACTCCAATGTCACCTCAAGTATCCGTGGGTATGATTATACGATATGCATCACACAATCTCAGATTCATCTATTCAACCAACACATAGAACCTCAAAGAGTGCCCCAATGTTTCTACCGGAGAATCACGACGAAAACGTGTGCCAACCCCTATGCATAGGTTCATGGGCGGAACCCACAAGTTGATCACCAAAACATACATCAAGTGAATCACGTGATATCCCATTGTCACCACAGATATCCACGGCAAGACATACATCAAGTGTTCTCAAATCTTTAAAGAATCAATCCAATAAGATAACTTCAAAGGGGAAACTCAATCCATTACAAGAGAGTAGAGGGGGAATAAACATCATAGGATCCAAATATAATAGCAAAGCTCGCGATACATCAAGATTGTATCACCTCAAGAACACGAGAGAGAGAGAGAGAGAGATCAAACACATAGCTACTGGTACATACCCTCAGCCCCAAGGGAGAACTACTCCCTCCTTGTCATGGAGAGCACCGGGATGATGAAGATGGCCACCGAAGAGGGATTGCCCCCTCCGGCAGGGTGCCGGAACGGGTCTAGATTGGCTTTCGGTGGCTACGGAGGCTTCTGGCAACGGAACTCCCGATCTATTGTGCTCCCAGATGTTTTTAGGGTATATGGATATATATAGGCGGAAGAAGTACGTCAGGGGGGCCACGAGGGGCCCACGAGGGTGGAGGGCGCGCCCAGGGGGTGGGCGCGCCCCCCTACCTCGTGGCCTCCTCGAAGCTTCCCTTACATGCACTTCAAGTCTTATGGGCTTCTTTCCTTCCAAAAATGAGTTCCGTGAAGTTTCAGGTCAATTGGACTCCGTTTGATTTTCCTTTTCTTCGAAACCCTAAAACAAGGTAAAAACAGAAACTGACACTGGGCTCTGGGTTAATAGGTTAGTCCCAAAAATCATATAAAATAGCATATAAATGCATATAAAACATCCAAGGTTGATAATATAATAGCATGGAACAATAAAAAATTATAGATACATTGGAGACGTATCAGCATCCCCAAGCTTAATTCCTGCTCGTCCTTGAGTAGGTGAATGATAAAAACAAATTTTTTGATATGGAATGCTACCTAACATATTTCTCTAAGTAATTCTCTTTATTGTAGGATGAATGTTCAGATCCATAAGATTCAAGACAAAAGTTTAATATTGACATAAAAATAATAATACTTCAAGCATACTAACAAAGAAATCATGTTTTTTAAAATAACATGGCCAAAGAAAGCTATCCCTACAAAATCATATAGTCTGGCTATGCTCCATCTTCACCACACAAAATATTTAAATCATGCACAACCCCGATTACAAGCCAAGCAATTGTTTCATACTTTTGATGTTCTCAAACTTTTTCAATCTTCACGCAATATACGTGCGTGAGCCATGGACATAGCACCATAGGTGGAATAGAATGGTGGTTGTGGAGAAGACAAAAAGGATAAGATAGTCTCACATCAACTAGGCGTATCAACGGGCTATGGAGATGCCCATCAATAGATATCAATGTGAGTGAGTAGGGATTGCCATGCAACGGATGCACTAGAGCTATAAGTGTATGAAAGCTCAAAAAGAAACTAAGTGGGTGTGCATCCAACTTGCTTGCTCATGAAGACCTAGGGCATTTTGAGGAAGCCCATCATTGGAATATACAAGCCAAGTTCTATAATGAAAGATTCCCACTAGTATATGAAAGTGACAACATAGGATTCTCTCAATCATGAAGATCATGGTGCTACTTTGAAGCACAAGTATGGTAAAAGGATAGTAGCATTGTCACTTCTCTCTTTTTCTCTCATTTTTTATTTATTTATTTGGGCCTTTCTCTTTTTTAAGGCCTCTTTTTTTATTTTATTTTATTTGGGCTTCTTTGGCCTCTTTTATTTATTTTCGTCCGGAGTCTCATCCTGACTTATGGGGGAATCATAGTCTCCATCATCCTTTCCTCACTTGGACAATGCTCTAATAATGATGATCATCACACTTTTATTTACTTACAACTCAAGAATTACAACTCGATACTTAGAACAAGATATGACTCTATATGAATGCCTCCGGCGGTGTACCGGGATGTGCAATGATGCATGAGTGACATGTATGGAAGAATTATGAATTGTGGCTTTGCCACAAATACAATGTCAACTACATGATCATGCAAAGCAATATGACAATGATGAAGCGTGTCATAATAACGGAACGATGGAAAGTTGCATGGCAATATATCTCGGAATGTCTATGGAAATGCCATAATAGGTAGGTATGTTGGCTGTTTTGAGGAAGGTATATGGTGGGTTTATGATACCGGCAAAAGGTGCGCGGTATTAGAGAGGCTACCAATGTGGATGGGTGAGAGTGCGTATAATCCATGGACTCAACATTAGTCATAAAGAATTCACATACTTATTGCAAAAATATATTAGTTATCGAAACAAAGTACTATGCGCATGCTCCTAGGGGGATAGGTTGGTAGGAAAAGACCATCGCTCGTCCCCGACCGCCACTCATAAGGAAGACAATCAATAAATAAATCATGCTCCGACTTCATCACATAACGTTTCACCATACGTGCATGCTACGGGAATCACAAACTTCAACAAAAGTATTTCTCAAATTCACAACTACTCAACTAGCATGACTCTAATATTATCATCCTCATATCTCAAAACAATCATCAAGTATCAAACTTCTCATAGTATTCAATTCACTCTATATGAAAGTTTTTATTATATCCCTCTTGGATGCCCATCATATTTAGGACTAATTTCATAACCAAAGCAAATTACCATGCTGTTCTAAAGACTCTCAAAATAATATAAGTGAAGCACGAGAGTTCATCTATTTCTTCAAAATAAAACTACCACCATGCTCTAAAAGGATATAAGTGAAGCACTAGAGCAACGACAAACTACTCCGAAAGATATAAGTGAAGATCAATGAGTAGTTGAATGATTATGCAACTATGTGAAGACTCTCTAACATTTAATAATTTCAGATCTTGATATTTTATTCAAACAGAAAGCAAAACTAAATAAAATAAAATGACGCTCCAAGCAAAACACATGTCATGTGGTAAATAAAAATATAGCTCCAAGTAAAGTTACCGATGAACGAAGACGAAAGAGGGGATGCCATCCGGGGCATCCCCAAGCTTAGGATTTTGGTTTTCCTTGAATATTACCTTGTGGTGCCTTGGGCATCCCCAAGCTTAGGCTCTGGCCACTCCTTATTCCATAGTCCATCGAATCCTTACCCAAAACTTGAAAACTTCACAACACAAAACTTAACAGAAAACTCGTAAGCTCCGTTAGTATAAGAAAATAAATCACCACTTCAAGGTACTGTAATGAACTAATTATTTAATTACATTGGTGTTAAACCTACTGTATTCCAACTTCTCCATGGTTTATAAACTCTTTTACTAGCCAAAGATTCATCAAAATAAGCAAACAACACATCGAAAACAGAATCTGTCAAAAACAGAACAGTCTGTAGTAATATGGATCAAACGTATACTTCTGGAACACATAAAATTCTCAAATAAATTGCTGGGCCTGAGGAATTTATCTATTAATCATCTTCAAAAAGAATTAACTAAATAGCGCTCTCCAAATAAAAATGGCAGCAATTCTCGTGAGCGCTAAAGTTTCTGTTTTTTACAGCATGATCAACAAGACTTTCCCCAAGTCTTCCCAACGCTTCTACTTGGCACAAACACTAATTAAAACATAAAAACTCAATAATAACAGAGGATAGATAAATTATTTATTACTAAACAGGAGCAAAAATCAAGGAACAAAAATAAAATTGGGTTGCCTCCCAGCAAGTGCTACCGTTTAACGCCCCTAGCTAGGCATGATGATTTCAATGATGCTCACATAAAGGATAAGAATTGAAACATAAAGAGAGCACCTTGAAGAATATGACTAGCACATTTAAGTCTAAATCACTTCTTATGCATAGGGATTTTGTGAGCAAACAACTTGTGGGAACAAGAATCAACTTGCATAGAAAGGTAAAACAAGCATAACTTCAAAATTTTAAGCACATAGAGAGGAAACTTGATATTATTGCAATTCCTACAAGCATATATTCCTCCATCATAATAATTTCAGTAGCATCATGAATGAATTCAACAATATAACCAGCACCTAAAGCATTCTTTTCATGATCTATAAGCATAGAAATTTTATTACTCTGCACACAAGCAAAATTCTTGTCATTCGGAATAGTGGGAGTAAACTCAACAAAATAACTATCATGGGATTGAAAATTGAAATCAAGATGACAAGTTTAATTGTTATCATTATTATTTAAAGCATATATTTCATCACAATAATCATCATAGATAGGAGGCATGCTTTCATCATAATAAATTTGCTCATCAAAATTTCGGGGACAAAAAATATCATCTTCATCAAACATAGCTTCCCCAAGCTTGTGACTTTGTATATCATTAGCATCATGGATATTCAAGGAATTCATACTAACAACATTGCAATCATGCTCATCATTCAAATATTTAGTGCCAAACATTCTAGTGCATTCTTCTTCTAGCACTTGAGCACAATTATCGAAATCCTTAATTTCATGATAGATATTAAAAAGACGAAGCATATGAGGTAACCTTAATTCCATTTTTTGTAATTTTCTTTTATAAACTAAACTAGTGATAAAACAAGAAATTAAAAGACTCGGTTGCAAGATCTAAAGATATACCTTCAAGCGCTAACCTCCCCAGCAACGGCGCCAGAAAAGAGCTTGATGTCTACTACACAACCTTCTTCTTGTAGACGTTGTTGGGCCTCCAAGTGCATAGGTTTGTAGGACAGTAGCAAATTTCCCTCAAGTGGATGACCTAAGGTTTATCAATCCATAGGAGGCGTAGGATGAAGATGGTCTCTCTCAAGCAACCCTGCAACCAAATAACAAAGAGTCTCTTGTGTCCCCAACACACCCAATACAATGGAAGATTGTATAGGTGCACTAGTTCGGCGAAGAGATGGTGATACAAGTGGTATATGGATAGTAGATAAAGGTATTTGTAATCTGAAATTACAAAAACGGCAAGGTAACTAATGGTAAAAGTGAGCGTAAACGGTATTGCAATGATAGGAAACAAGGCCTAGGGTTCATACTTTCGCTAGTGTAAGTTCCCTCAACAATACTAACATAATTGGATCACATAACTATCCCTCAACATGCAACAAAGAGTCACTCCAAAGTCACTAATAGCGGAGAACGAAGGAAGAGATTATGGTAGGGTACGAAACCACCTCAAAGTTATTCTTTCCAATCAATCTGTTGGGCTATTCCTATAGGTGTCAGAAACAGCCCTAGAGTTCGTACTAGAATAACACCTTAAGACACAAATCAACCAAAACCCTAATGTCACCTAGATACTCCAATGTCACCTCAAGTATCCGTGGGTATGATTATATGATATGCATCACACAATCTCAGATTCATCTATTCAACCAACACATAGAACCTCAAAGAGTTCCCCAAAGTTTCTACCGGAGAATCACGACGAAAACATGTGCCAACCCCTATGCATAGGTTCATGGGCGGAACCCGCAAGTTGATCACCAAAACATACATCAAGTGAATCATGTGATATCCCATTGTCACCACAGATATCCACGACAAGACATACATCAAGTGTTCTCAAATCTTTAAAGACTCAATTCGATAAGATAACTTCAAAGGGGAAACTCAATCCATTACAAGAGAGTAGAGGGGGGAAGAAACATCATAGGATCCAAATATAATAGCAAAGCTCGCGATACATCAAGATCGTATCACCTCAAGAACACGAGAGAGAGAGAGAGAGAGATCAAACACATAGCTACTGGTACATACCCTCAGCCCCAAGGGAGAACTACTCCCTCCTTGTCATGGAGAGCACCGGGATGATGAAGATGGCCACTGAATAGGGATTGCCCCCTCCGGCAGGGTGCCGGAACGGGTCTAGATTGGCTTTCGGTGGCTACGGAGGCTTCTGGCGGTGGAACTACCGATCTATTGTGCTCCCGGATGTTTTTTTTGGGTATATGGAGATATATAGGCGGAAGAAGTACATTAGGGGGGCCACGAGGGGCCCACGAGGGTGGAGGGCGCACCCTGGGGGGTGGGCGTGCCCCCCTACCTCGTGGCATCCTCGAAGCTTCCCTTACGTGCACTTCAAGTCTTCTGGGCTTCTTTCCTTCCAAAAATGAGTTCAGTGAAGTTTCAGGTCAATTGACTCCGTTTGATTTTCTGTTTCTTCGAAACCCTAAAACAAGGTAAAAACAGAAACTGGCACTGGGCTCTGGGTTAATAGGTTAGTCCCAAAAATCATATAAAATAGCATATAAATGCATATAAAACATCCAAGGTTGATAATATAATAGCATGGAACAATCAAAAATTATATATACGTTGGAGACGTGTCACACGACGGTTGGGGATAGGACGGTAATCTCGCATCTCCCCAATATTTGCCGGTAGCAATTTCGGGCGAGGAGAGGGTGTTTTGCCGCCCATGGTTGGCGCCCATGGTGTATGAACGAGGCTGACAGGTAGGGCGGTTTTTGTGATGTCTGAGGGAAGTTACACATCTGCCCCTATTTAAAATATTTGCCTACATCGATTTCGGATGAGGAGATTTTGTTTTGCCGCCAACCGTGTATGAACGGGGAAATGGATGGAGAGACACTTGTCTTTCGGATGAGCTTGAATCAAATGTGTTTTGCCGCCCACGTTTGGTGTCCACTGTGTCTGAATGGGCTCAAAGGCGGCCGTGTCACGTCTGATTGAAGTTACTAGTCTACCCCTGTCAACAGAAGTGTAAATTGGGTCGATTAGATTGTCAAGTGTGAGGGGTACACAGTAATTTCCATCTCGCAAACATTTGATTCGGGCAGCTGACAAATGATAGTGGGTGTTTTGCCACTTCGTTCAAAATTTGGGAGAATTAGCATTCAAGTTTACCCTGGGCCCTGGCAACTAAATTCAAATCCAATTTGTATTTGATTATGAATATCCATACATAATTCTATGTTGTGTTATTTATTTCTTCAAAACCACGACAAAGATTTATTCCACCTTTATATATGACTATGACTTAGAAATGTCATGATCTTCGAATTCAGTAGGTTGGATACACTTTGAGTGAAGCAGTTATTTCATCCAATACAATATGCTGAGGACTACCTCATATAAGTACTAAGGATTACCTCACCTAAAAAATTTAGATCATTACAACACATGGACAACATAGGGGGTCTTACAACATAATCCATTAAGAGACATGACACAACATGCAAGTATAATTATCTAATGAAAATTTCAACTAGTATCTAAAGAAGAACTAGGATTACCCTGGGCTTTAGATGGCAGAAGCAGCATGACCCCCTCCGTCTTCAAATGCAACATTCTTACTTCCTCCAATTCTTGGGTTGCTTGCATAATGCGTGCATCTAATTGCATAATTTCCAGCCTCAAGATCAAGGTTACCTCACTCATGGCAGCCACACCATCGCTTTCTGCCTCTAGTAGAGCCTCAAGAACTATAATATCTGTGCCCAGGCTGCTCTCCGGCGGTGTTGCCTCTGAACTTCTACCATCTGGTAACATGGATGGCACACTGCTTCCACAAATAGATTCTGGGGTTGTGCATTGTGTCCTAGTGTGAATGACATCCTGAAAGGTTTCCGCTGGACATAAGTAAGAGATAGTTATCGCATGATCCAGGCAGTAAGCTTACATGGTAAACGGTATACGAATTATTGCCGAGCATGGCAAGCTATATTTAAATGGTTCGAAGCAGCATCAGCTGGAAAGAAATTAAAATGGTAAGATGAAACTAGGGATGTAAGTGGCAAATAAACGACATCCACCAGTCCCATCTAGTTAGTTTTTGCTAGCTCCCTAGTTCATTTTCCTCAAAAAAAACTCTTTTGAACTATCATACCACTAGTGGACTTTAATCGGGATTAAACGGGACCCAGTTGACATCCCTAGTTGAAAGGGAGTGTACCACCAGTATATTTAAGTTGTCAAGGCATCTAAGCAGTTGAAATAATTTGAGAAAGAACTTAACGGTGTGGCCTCATATAAACTACAAAGACAGTCTTGTGATGAAGTTTGTAGGAAAAGTGAAGGACTCAAATGAACTAGGCATGCATTTATTTATGATAGTACAATAGGCACTGCTAACATATTGGCCAACTCAGGTATATCCTAACAAGTAACAAACAAGCATTTGAATCAAGCAATACAACAAAGCAGACAACTGAACTATTTGTAATTATGTAGGATTACAGGTTGAGGGCACAAGCTAAGAAAGTAGCCCACATGCATTACATTTCACATGTACTAAAACGCATTGGCTTACCATATGTTGATGTGAAGCCTCACTGATGTTGCAATGTTCTTTGAAGATATTGTCAGCATCCCGTGGTTGCAAATCTAGTTGTTGTAGTTTATTTTGCACCCTCTATTTAAGTAAAATTAATTTTAATCACATGCACTAATTCGAATTGATCATCAATGGTTCATCTAAACTAATGAAAGAAGGGTGTGTGCTTACACGACAATATATGTGCTTCACTCTATTTTTATGCGTGTTCGAGGTGCCAGCCCCAAAAGAACAAATATTTTGCTTGATGGGGTTGGAAGCTCCATAATTAATAGAAGCATCAAATTAGTCATGCAACTTGGGAAGATCAAGTACGCACAAAAAAGTAATGAATAGAGGCTCGAAGCATTGATGTAATAGCTAGCATCAGAAAATGTAGGTTAAAACGAACAAAAAGCAACAACCACATGCTAGTTTGCTGATGTGTAATTAAGCATAGAGAACATGAAGCAGTCTGGTGGAACCAACAAGTGGCATCAGAACAACACCATTATCATAAATATAGCATGCAAGAAGTAAAATAGTAGGCAGTGATATCTAGGAAGTACAGTAATACTTAGGACAAAACTAAAGCATTGTAACTATATGTGCACTAGTTTGTAATTTAGCACATGTAACATGTTCACTGCCAGAAGTATGGCCCTACAGGTGAAAGCGGAATAACGCATCTCATGAAAAATTGAATGATGCCCTGAAGAAATTCAAAGGTGCGGTGCTTATGCTAAGAAAGTGAACGTAGGCGCCGGCCGTTGGATAATGGTACCTGATTCTCGGTGGCGTATGGGCATTGTTCTCATACTTGATAGCTAAGGATCATTGATGGTGCTCGTGTTGCGGTTGATTTTGGGCCGGTTGTTGCTGTTGCTGAAGCGGCTCTGGTGCTTGGGTTGCGGCGCCTGTTAACATACAAGAAAGCTCATCTGTGGGAAGTGAACAGTTCCACGATAAAGAAGAGAAAAACTGAAGGAGTACAAATTGAAATAACCTGATGAGGCTGCGACGTCAGTAAAGCAAGGCCGAGGGAGTTGAATATGGCATCCGTGGAGCGGGTCCGGTGTAGTGGATGAAGGCATTGGCCAAGCACATCTGGCACGGTGTACAATGCTTTCGGTGAGGCAGATCTGTTGCGGCGGACGAGGGCTTGTATGAAGGGCCAACGATGGGGCAGACGAGGGAGTCAGTGAAGGGCCTACACTGTGGTGGACGAGGGCGCCAGTGAAGCAGATGCAATGCGGTGGACCATGATGGATGTCAAGGAGATCTGGAGCGGTGGACAAGCCAGTCGCTGAAGCGGCTCCGGTGAAGTGGTGAGTTGACAGTTGGGGCTTCCAAGGTGCGAAAGGTAGATCCGGCGGGGTGTGAGGTCCACCGCTGCGGTGGAGGACTAGATTCGGTGGCTTGGCGTGGTTGGGGGGGTCGGGGATGGGAAGGGGAGGGGCTCTGGGAAGAATGTTGGGGGCAAAGAGGGGAAAACATTGGAGTTACCAAAGCAGCCCTTTTCCGTTCATGTGGCAGGGGTAAAACAGGAATATCGCAGGGCTAAACTTTCAGGCACGAGATATTTCGATGTGAGCGGGAAGTTTGAAAGCTTTTGGCACCTGAAATTAAGTGTTCTGATATTGTATGACCGACTATGATATCATGGCCGAGGATTTATTTGTTTTGCATGCAAAAAAGTGCAAGTTTTGAAAATCAATGTCTCCAACTCGAAACTTAGATTGTCCATTCAATTGAAATACGAATCATTGAGCTAGTGCAGGCAAATACCATCGTATGGTCCAATTCAGATGAAATTCCAAATGTGTTGATCCTAAATATGATGACAAAAGCAAAAATGTGTATGTGTATGAATAAAATGGATGATTATAAAGTTTGAACATGCCCGTATGTGTATATCTCTAGGTTTGATATATGAATTTGAAATCATGAAATCCCGACTTAAAAAATGTACCTCCATTTAAATGAATTACAAAAGCTAATGATGGAGTCGAATTCCAAAATTCAAATCTTAGGTTTGTAATTCTGGTACTTCAAGGTATATCGCGCATGTTCAAAAGTATCGTTATCTCATTGTCCAAACTGTGAAACAAATTGATCAACCATGAGTGCACACACTATTGACCATATATATATCTCAATTATGCTAAAGTCGCTCAAATATAGACACCTCACTCTTTATCCGATGCCACCCTCGCCCCCCCCCTCCACACACACACAAGTCATTCTCTCCCCCGAAAAGAACACACGAGCACATTAACACACCCCTCTCTTCTAATGTCCGGACCCCAATATAGGTGTCTATCACTTTGTCTCTCGGGCATGCACACATATCTTCCCCCTACTCTCTAGGTCTCCCGACATCTCTCGTTCCCAAGCACATGCACTATATAGAGTGTATCTTTCCCATACACACAAAACATCGCCCCAAATGTCTATCTCCCTAGTTATGTGGTTCTCGCACACTCACCTCAAACACCACCCCCACTGCAAACAAGCACACTTTGTCTCCTTGTGCACCACTCTCCTCTTTCTATCTCTCCCACATGCGGACCCGCCCCAGCTCCTTCCCTATATACATAAATGTCGTGACTCTTTCCATAGCTACCTAATATATCTTCATGCTCAATCTCGCATGTTGTTCTCTCCACCATCTATTCTAGATCTCTCATGAAGTCCCTATCAGACACACAATGACTCGCTTCCCTTGCATCTCCATACATAGGCCACTTTTGAACAACATCAACATTGTCTCCCTATCTATACACCACTTCTGCACACAAATGACCCCTCTCTTACTGTCTCTCTCCCTTGCTAGCTCTCTCTCTCTCCCTCGCTCTCACACCCCTCTCCAACACACACTCGATGTCTCTTCCAAATAGTCTGCTCCCTACCCGCACCGATGCCATCCCGCTAGTACACATGCCTTTGTCTCTCTTTGACACACATGTCACACCATTCCCCCTTAGTGGTCTCTCTTCTCCACATACACACACTCCTTCTCTAACACACACGCGTGCAAAAACACCCATCTATCCGGATCCTTCTTTTAAGACACACACACCCTTGCATATTCTCTCCAGCTCTAGGTATGTATATATCCCCCTCTCTCTAGCTCAGATGCACACCAAAATTCTCCATCTCTCTAACTCACACATCTCTCCCCATGTCTGCATGTGTATCTCACACACTCACGCTCTGATTATGTCTATGTGTCTCCACGTTACTAAACACAAAGGCCCATGCACATGTCTCTCTCTATCCTCCACGCACAGAGACACGAAGAATCTCTTATCATTGCCTCAGTCTCTACACATATCACACACGCACGCTGTCTCTCTCTCGCACACATGCTCAACAAAGTTTTCCCGTGAATAACTTACCGTCTATTCATCAACAGACGTGGCAGTACGGCAAACACGAGACATGAAAAAGAATAAATCTACACATGCATAGACCACCTAGTATGACTACTAGGACTAGAGCAAGCCGAAAGCGCACCACTGTCACCCCCTCCTTATAGGCGACGGTAAAACCTTTGTTTACACAGTCAAGAAGTCATCGTGCTAAGGCCCCACATGCTGAGCCATTGAATATAATGTAGATCCAAGTTTACGGAAACAAGTATCGATAATACGTTTGTATCTCCATACTTCTATCTCTTATAAACAAACCGAGTTGGTGATGATGGTTGATACATCTCCATCGTATCTACAATTTTTGATTGTTTCATGCCAATATTATACAACTTTTACATACTGTTGGCAACTTTTTATATGATTTATTGGACTAACCTATTGATCCAGTGCCTAGTGCCAGTTCCTATTTTCTGCATGTTTTTTGTATCACAGAGTATCCATATCAAATGAAGTCCAAATGCAATAATATTTTATGGAGATTTATTTTAGAATATATGTGATTTTTGGGAGTTGGAATCACCGCAAACGGAGGCCGACACAGCCGACAAGATACCAGGGCACGCCAGAGGCCCCTGGAAGATGGTGGTGGGTTGTGCCCTCCTCGAATGTCGGTTGGAGTTGTACTTCGGGCGCAAGGAAGCTTATATCCGGAAAAAATCCTGTTAAAATCTCAGCGCAATCGGAGTTACGGATCTCCCAGAATATAAGAAACAGTTTTTGGCCAGATCTGGGGACGCGAAACGGAGGAGAACAGAGATGAAGATCCAATCTCGGAGGGGCTCATGCCCCTACACCACCAGGGAGACCATGGACCAGAGGGGGAACTCTCCTCCCATCTAGGGGGAGGCCAAGAAAGAAGAAGGAGGAGGGGGGCTCTCTCCCCCTCGCTTCTCGTGGCGTCGGAGTGCCACTGGGGCAACGATCGGGATGGCGATTTACATCAACAATCTTGCTACCGTCAACACCAACTTTCTCCCCCTCTATGCAGCGGTGTAACACCTCTTCTCCCCGCTGTAATCCCTACTTAAACATGGTGCTCAATTCCATATATTATTTTCCAATGATCTATGGTTACCCTATGATGTTTGAGTAGATCCCTTTTGTCCTGTGCGTTAATCGTGATCTTGGTTGGTATGATTGTATATTTTATTTATGGTGTTGTCATACGGTGCCCTCCGTTCTTGTGCAAACATGAGGGGCCCCGCTGTAGGGTGTTGCAATATGTGCATGGTTCGCTTATGGTGGGTTGCGAGAGTGACAGAAGCTTAAACCCGAGTAGGTGGGCTATGGCATATGGGATAAATAGGACTTGATACTTAATGCTATGGTTGGGTTTCATGACCTTAATGATCTTTAGTAGTTGCGGATGCTTGGTAGAGTTCCAATCATAAGTGCATATGATCCAAGTAGATAAAGTATGTTAGCTCATGCCTCTCCCTCATATAGAATTGCAAGAATGAGACAGCAGTGCTCAGGACTTGGTGTTAGCTCATGCCTCTCCCTCATATAGATAAAAGTATGTTGCTCAAGGAGAATACGGTGAGGACTTGGTGTCCTGAGCTGCGTGCTCAGGACTAGGTGTCCGAGACTGTGTGTCCTCGAGTTTAAATACTCAGCCGCTCCAACCAGACGTACAACTGAGACAACAGTTGGAACTGGTCTACCAAATCATTGTCTTCACCAAGCTTACTAGTTCTATTTCCTCAACTCTTTCATTTCCTCATAACTGTGTTGTGTGCTTGTTTATATCTGTGTTTGAAGACTTTGACTGAAGACTTTCTCAATTTCCTCAGTTCAATTTCTTCAGTCTGTTTGTCTTCATCCTGTGTTATCCTGTGCTTACGCTACCTGTACTCTGTGTCTTTCTTCATTTCATCATGATGACCATGCTTGTATTCTGTTATGTTTACTTTTGAGTACTTATTCCGCTGCTAGTAGTTCTTCGCTAAGGAATTTCCTCACCAGAAAATTCCTCAGTGAAGAATTTCATAAAAATCGCCTATTCACCCTCCCTCTAGTCGATATAACGCACTTTCAATTGGTATCAGAGCAAGGTACTCCCTTGTTCTATGTGATTTTGGTTTAACCGCCTGGAGTTTTAGTTATGTCGACCGCAGGTATGACGAAAGTGACATGCCCCATCTTTGACGGTCACGAGTATCCCAAGTGGAAGGCCATGATGAAGAAACGCCTCATGGCAATGAATAGCGAGTTGTGGACCGTCACTGAGATTGGTCTGACCGATCTGTGCAAGATGGCGGAAGCTGATGACATTCGCAAGTACACTCTTCTCAACCTCACGGCGAATGATGTCATCTGCTCCAGTCTGTCACAAAATCAGTTCACGAATATCATGCATCTCGATCATGCGAAGCTCATCTGGGACCGTCTCTCTGAGGTCTATGAAGGTCATCGAACCTGTCATGATCCTTGGTTTGAGGACTTCAAGGAATCTCTCAAAGCTATGACATTTGAACCAGAATCATCATCTTCTGCATCATGCCTTATGGCAAAAGATGCTGAGGTAACTAAATGCTACATATCCGAGTCTAGTGATGATGAATCTAGTGATGAATTTGGACCCAGCTATGTCAAACTTGCTTCCCTTTCCACTAAACAACAAAGAGCTTTGGAAAAAGTTCACTACATGCTAAACAAGAGTGATGATATGTTGGGTGAAGAAATGGATCAGTCAAAAGCTTTGGCTGAAAGTCTTCAGAGACTTCATACTAAGTATGACACCCTTCAAGATCAACATAACACTCTCTTATCCGATCATGAGAAGCTTTGTTATGAATTTCTTCAAAGAAATCAAGACCTTGAGAAGCTAAGAGTGAGTTATGAAGATCTTCAGAAGGAGCACGATTCATTACTTGCTCAACAAATCTGCGCTTCTTAGGAAGAATTTGTTCCTCCATGTTTGAAATGCAATGAACGTGAATCTGCTAATTCCTCACCTGAATGTTCAAATGTTGCTAATGTTTCAAATTCTTCACATTCCTCTGCTATCACTAATTCCTCATCTGAGGACATTGCTAGTATCATTGACGATGCAGGGCTGAAGGAATTGTACATGACAGGCATGTACAAAAGCCTCAAAGGGCATCAGACTCTTTGTGATGTGCTTAAAAAGCACATCCTCAACAGGAACCCTAGGAAAGAGGGTATTGCCTTTGAGAGGAAACTCAATGCTGATGGAACATATTGGAAGCCTGAGCAGTACCCCAAAACTAGATGGGTTGCTGCAAAGGGACCTCCAGTTGATCCATATAACCTATCTGGATATGCATGTGAATCTCCTCATTCTGATGATGAGTCATTTGACTCCAACTACAAACTGTTCAAAAATCAGAATGGTGAAGTATTTGCTAGATATGTTGGCACTAACTGCAGGAACAGTCCCCCTATGAAGAAAATCTGGGTTCCCAAAATATGCCTTGAAAATCTTCAGGTGAATGTCATCATGGCGCCACTTGTGAAGGATAGAAACCCCAGATCAAATTCTTCATATGGACCAATTCTTCATATGGATCCAAGTCCTCATACGGACCAAAATCCTCACATGGATCATATTCCTCAAAAGTATCAAAGTCCTCATATGAACATCATCGTGCTAACCCGTATGTTTCGCAGGGAAGATCTAAGGATTATGGATATGTGCATTATTCTTCAAATCATTATGTCCATAAGTCCTTGAAGAATTTCTCTGCTTACTCTTATGCTTATTCTAACCCCTCTTATGTGAAACGAAATGGACTGGCTTCTATGCCATCCTTCTCGTATGGAGCTCGCAGAATGATGAACTCTTTGCCACCCCTTCAGATGTGGGTGGTGAAGAAAAAGAACTAATCTCTTCTGCAGGGTCAGGTCTGCAAACGTACGTAATCGTCTGAAGAATTTGCTGGAGACCTGAGTATGCCTGATAGGACACAGGCTAATCATGAAGAATTGAACTTTCATTTCTCACGTCCTCACACTTCTTTATCTGTTCTGTTGCTTGATGAAATTGATCTGATGAATTGATGTCATATTCTTCACTGATGAAGTATATGAGTTTGTAAGCTGCACTAATTCATCTGCAGGATGATCAACCCAAAGCCACTGAGTGAGTCCTCGATAGTGGATGTACAAATCACATGACTAGTGACAAGAATATATTGATGGATGCTCCATTATCTCCGTCGCATCTGAAGCATATCATCTTTGCTGACAAAGGCAAAAGTCAGGTATTGGGTCTAGGTAAGGTTGCGATCACAAAGGATCGACACATGGACAATGTCATGCTTGTTGAGTCCCTAGGATACAACCTTATGTATGTCTCAATGCTTTGTGATCTTGATATGGTCATTGTCTTTGGCAAGTACCGTTGTGTTGTGGTTATGGAAGCGACAATTCCAAAGTCTTCGAAGGCTTTAGGAGAGGAGACCTGTATATTGTTGATTTCTCTACAGGACCACAACCAGCCGTGTGTCTACTTGCAAAAGCTTCAGAAGGCTGGCTCTGGCATCGACGACTCGGTCATGCAGGCATGAGGAATTTCCACACGCTTGCGAAGAAGAATCATGTCATTGGCATCGAGAATGTCTGTAACATCCCAAATTTTCAATTTGGAATGTTATACACTAGATCATCATTGCATATCATATCTATTGCATTTTGGTTGATCCTAGAAATTTTTCGCAACTCAAGGACCCTCGGAGAGAGTTGGGGATTTCGTTATTTTCATAATTGAGTTGTCTCAAATTTTGAAAATAGGATCATTTGATTTTATTTATTTTATCTTCAATAATTTCTATTACAAAAATATGAGAGAGGGAATAAAATGACTTTCCCAAAATATATAAATATTGAGGGTTTAATAATAAAATCAAATAAGATTTTATCCCGGAATTTTTCACTATTTTATTTTAATTTAGGAAAAATGCGCATTTTTCAAAATTGCATTTAGGCCCCAAATAAATGTTCACTTTGCCCGGCTTGATTTTAAAAGTCGGGGAAAATTTATTTCGGGATTTTTGGAGTCCGTTTAGTATCTCTGTTATTTTTTTTCTGCGCGTTATTATTTAAAAAAATGCGAACCGACTCTGGGCCGTACCCGAGCGGGACTCCGCCCGGGGCAGCCCTTATAAGCCGCCGCCCGGGGCCCGAGCCAGCCCAGCCCGAGCCGCCCCAAACCCTAGCGCCCACGCGCGCCGCCGCCTCGCCGCGCCGCCGCCGCCGCCCCGCCCGCTCGCCGGAGCCGCCCCACCGCCTCGCCGGACCCGCCGCCCGAGGTAGCCGCCGTCGCCGGTGGTTTTCTTTAGAAAACCACCCGGTTTTTTTAAAGCCGTGGTTTTTTATCAGATCTGTGTTATTTCGGTTTATTCTATTTAGCGAGTGTTCACTCGATTCGTGCGTTTTAACGAACGTGTTCGTCATTTAGATCTAGTTAACGAACGTTCGTTTATTAAACTGTTCGTCGTTTTTCTTTTTCTCAGATTTAATCCGCGATTTTTCTGATCGCGATTTCTGATCCGATTTTTGTTTTAGTTTATCTTTTCGCTCGTTTATCGGAATTAGGCGATTCAAGTGCCTGGAGTTTCGTCTCGAAACCCTCTTTCCGTTTAACCAAGTTAAACAAGTTTTTGCTTCTATAAAAAATTGCCTTAGATGCAAAATAGTAAACGAAGCCTGTTTCTTTTGCCGTTTGTTTTTCGTTGCTTCGTTCGATTTGATTTTTTTGCCAACCGGAGTTCTGAAGTTGAACTTTCTGGTTAGATCTCTTATTTGAGTTTTATCTGTGCATTAGTTGAGTACTTACTGTATGCTTGTGTGTTTGCGATAGAGTACCCGGAGTGCGCCGCTTGTTACTTCGAATCGTTAGGTTTCCTGGATCATCAGCAAGGCAAGTAACACTTTGATCATACCTTCTACTACCCAGTTTTATTGCATTAGATCAATCCTTACACATTGCATGATTAGGATCTAATTAAATTGTGGGTTTGGGAAGTAGTTGAGGTAGTACCTATTACCTGTTTATTATCAAACCTTTGGGAGTTACTTCTACGTTTGCTTATTATTGCTATGCTATGCTAGTAGACGTGGATTGGGTGAGTGATATCCATGACAGATGTGAGATTTTTAAATCAATGGTTTATCTAAGGTGGCAACTTAAATACACATCTGGGTGGATTGAGGCACCTGGGTATTCCAGGATTGCCTGTTTTCTTTTGGACCGCCACCCAGGTTCAAAGGGATCATGAAATTATTCATGCTAGAAACTTCCGTGTGCAGCCACAAGCTATTATGGGCTCTAGCATAGTTGACTAAGTCGTGCAGACTCTTACAGTGGTAGACTAGCAGATGTAGGGGATGTAGGTGGTACGGTCTACCCATCGTAAGGTGCTAGTGCTTCTGAAAGACTATGTCTCGGTCATCCGTTTCTCAAACACCGTGTAGTGCGAGAAACCAAACGGAGGCGATCGAGTCTTGTGGGGAAAAGTGCGCAAACCTCTGCATAGTGTATAAAGTAATCATGGTTAGCCGTGTCCCCGGTTATGGACATCTTGAGTATCTAGTACCTGGATTATCATGTGAATCTCATCATGTTACTATAATTAATGATGTTGGGATTTAATGATGATTATTTTAATTGGGATTGAGGATGCTGTCAACCATTCTCAATGTTTAACAACCACCATAATAGTTAAATAAATTTATTCCTTTGCAGTAGGGAAAAATTGGCTTTACGCAAAACTGTAACCATAGAGCTTTTCCACTAGCCAAATATGCATGTAGAATAGCTGTGTCTTTCCATTATTCTCTATGTGTTACCTTGCCAGCATATTCCATGTGCTAACCCGTTTTCGGGCTGCAACGTTAATGTTGCAGACTTTTCAGACGACGATTAAGGAGTTTTAGGTCGTGGTTCTATACTAAGTGATGCCGTTGGAGTTGATGGACTCACTTATCTTCCAAGCTTTCCGCTGTTATCGTTATTAGATGGCCTTAAGCCATATTTATTGTAATAAGTTCTCTATTGAGACACTCGATGTAATAAGTGTGTGATTGCTACTCTATTATAAACCCTTCAAGTACTGTGTGGTGTCAGCATTACTGATCCAGGGATGACACCGGAGCACAGAGATTGGACCGTTTGAGGTCTGGTCGCTACAAGATGGTATCAGAGCACACGCTGACTATAGGACACGACCACTAAGCTAAAGACCTAGATCACTACTCACTCTCTTCTCTTCTGACCTCTCATCTTTTCTACTCTTTAGGATGGCGGATGCAAGGAACAAGTTCATGCAACCGGATGAAGATACAACCTTTGGACGTCACTTGAAAGAAGTCACTAGATATCTGAACATAGGAGTACCAAGCTTCACCGGAACCTACAACGCCACTTTACCTGAAGAAGAGCGCTGGATGATTCAAGTTCATGTTCCAGGAAGGACGTTCATGCCAGTCACCGAGCCCATAGAGTTTTCCTTTGATGCACCAACTTGGAGTCTAGGAGAGAGCATGGCAGCTCACATCGCCATGGGACGCATTGGATAAGTCTACCGCAATGATCTCAAGGATACTATCTACCAGATTTGTGGGCGCCAAGATGAGCACTGGGAGATGATCAGCACCAGAAAGGATAGATCAATTGCATCTTTTATCCAGGAGTTAAACCAGCACATTCGACGTCAGGAGAACCAGATGTGCGCCGACATGATAGACCTGAAGAATGCAAGGACAAGAATCAAGGAACTGGAGGAAGAACTCAAGGCTACACGTGAAGATTATGAAGAGGAAATCGCAGTATTAGTGGGGAAGAATGACGATATGATCAAGAAGATTGGAATATTTATGGGAGGCCCTACGCCAGTTGAGGGAGTCCGGGATTAGGGGTGTTCGGGTAGCCAGACTATACCTTCAGCCGGACTCCTGGACTATGAAAATACAAGATTGAAGACTTCGTCCCGTGTCCGGATGGGACTTTCCTTGGCGTGAAAGGCAAGCTTGGCGATGCGGATATTCAAGATCTCCTACCATTGTAACCGACTCTGTGTAACCCTAACCCTATCCGGTGTCTATATAAACCAGAGGGTTGTAGTCCGTAGGACAGAATCAACTCCATACACGACAATCATACCATAGGCTAGCTTCTAGGGTTTAGCCTCCTTGATCTCGTGGTAGATCTACTCTTGTACTACCCATATAATCAATATTAATCAAGCAGGAGTAGGGTATTACCTCCATCGAGAGGGCCCGAACCTGGGTAAAACAAAGTGTTCCCTGCCTCCTGTTACCATCTGGCCTAGACACACAGTTCGGGACACCCTACCCGAGATCCGCCGGTTTTGACACTGACATTGGTGCTTTCATTGAGAGTTCCTCTGTGTCGTCGCCTTTAGGCCCGATGGCTCCTTCAATCATCAAGAACGATGCAGTCCAAGTTGAGACTTTTCTCCCCGGACAGATCTTCGTCTTCGGCGGCTTCGCACTGCGGGCCGATTCGCTTAGCCACCTTGAGCAGATCGAAAGATACGCCCCTGGCCAACAGGTCAGGTTTGGAAGCCTAAACTACATGGCTGACATCTGCGGGGACTTGACCTTCGACGGATTCGAGCCACAGCCAAGCACGCCGCACTGTCTCGATGGGCATGATATAGCTCTGCCGCCGAACAGCGCTTTTGAGGCTGCACACGCACCGGTTCCGACCATTGATTCGGAGCTTACTGGGCCAATTGAGGATGAGCGGTTGGACGTCACCTCAGGGGTTGCGATCCCAAAAGCGTTCGAGCCAAACGCTAGCCCTGCACTCTGCATAACCCGTGGCTCCAAGGATCCGAACTCCGAACCCCCCGCGCCCCTGCCAATCGAATCTGATTGGGCGCCGATAATGGAGTTCACCGCCGCAGACATCTTTCAACATTCGCCTTTTGGCGACATCCTGAATTCTCTTAAGTCTCTCTCTTTATCAGGAGAGCCCTGGCCGGACTACGGTCAGCGAGGGTGGGATATGGACGGTGAGGAAATTTAGAGCCCACCCGCCACCCACTTTGTAGCCACTGTCGACGATTTAACCGACATGCTTGACTTCGGCTCCGAAGACATCGACGGCATAGACGACGATATAGGAGACGAACAGGAACTAGCACTTGTAGGGCGCTGGAAGGCCACCTCGTCATATGACATATATATGGTGGACACCCCAAAAGATGGAGATGGCGATGGAACAGTGGGGGATGACGCCCCCAAGAAACAGCCAAAGCGCCAGCGTCAGCGGCACCGCTCTAAATCCCGCCAAAGCAAAAACGGTGATTCCGGCACGGGTGGTAATACTACCCCGGATAGCGCCGAAGAACACCCACCTCAGCAAGATTCAGCACAGGAAGATGGAGAAGCCAGCCCTCATGAGAGAGCGGCAGACCGAGAGGTCGAGGATGATAACTGTACGCCTCCCTCCGAAGACGAGGCAAGCCTCGATGACAGCGAATTCGTCATAGCATCAGACCCCGCTGAACAAGAGCGTTTTAAACGCAGGCTTTTAGCCACGGCAAGCAGCCTCAAGAAAAAGCAGCAACAGCTTAGAGCTGCCCAAGATTTGCTAGCTGACAGATGGACTGAAGTCCTTGCGGCTGAAGAGTATGAACTCGAACGCCCCTCCAAGAGTTACCCGAAGCGCAGGCCGCTACCCCGATCAGAGGAGGAAGCACCTACATCACCAGCGCATGACATGGCAGACCGGCCACCTCGCGGCCGCGACAGAGAGGCCTCTCGGCCCTCCACCCAAGCCATGCCCCGACGCCGCTCAACTAAGGCACGGGAAAATGCACCCGACCTGCGAGACATACTGGAGGATAAGGCAAGACAAACAAGATCGATCTACGGATCGCGCAGGCGCCCTACGGCATGTGACAATGATCTTCACTCCGGATACAACAAATCCGGCCGGGCCGAACACAACAGACACAGCTCTTCTGAGCTGCGTCGTGATATAGCCCGATACAGAGGCGCCACACACCCACTATGCTTCACGAATGAAGTAATGGATCATAAAATCCTAGAGGGTTTCAAACCCGTAAACATCGAATCATATGATGGCACAAGAGATCCGGCGGTATGGATCGAGGATTATCTCCTTCACATCCACATGGCACGCGGCGACGATCTACACGCCATCAAATACCTCCCGCTCAAACTTAAAGGACCGGCCCGACATTGGCTTAACAACTTGCCAGTAGACTCAATTGGTTCTTGGGAGGACCTGGAAGCCACATTCCTCGACAACTTCCAGGGCACTTACGTGCGACCGCCGGATGCCGACGACTTAAGCCACATAATTCAGCAGCCAGAAGAATCGGCCAGACAATTCTGGACACAGTTCCTAACAAATAAAAACCAGATAGTCGACTATCCGGACGCAGAGGCCCTAGCAGCCTTCAAGCATAACATCCGCGACGAGTGGCTTGCCCGGCAGCTGGGACAGGAAAAGCCGAAATCCATGGGAGCCCTCACGACACTCATGACCCGCTTTTGCACGGGAGAAGACAGCTGGCTAACTCGCAGTAACAACTTATCAAAGAACCCTGGTAATTCGGATATCAAGGAAAAAAGTGGCAGGACACGTCAGAATAAGCAAAAACGCTGCGTTAACAGCGACAGCAATGAAGACACGGCAGTCAATGCCGGATTCAAAGGCTATAAATCCGGTCAGCGGAAAAAGCCATTCAAAAAGAATACTCAGGGCCCGTCCAGTTTGGACCGAATACTCGATCGCTTGTGCCAGATACATGGCACCCCCGTAAGGCCAGGCAATCACACTAACATGGATTGTTGGGTGTTCAAGCAGGTAGGCAAGTTAAGGGCCAAAAACAGAGACAAGGGGCTGCACAGCGACGACGAGGAGCCCAAACCACCGAACAACAATGGACAGAAGGGCTTTCCCCCACAAGTGCGGACGGTGAACATGATATACGCAACCCACATTCGCAAGCGGGAGCAGAAGCGTGCGCTACGGGACGTATACGCGATGGAGCCAGTCGCCCCAAAGTTCAACCCATGGTCCTCCTGCCCGATCACTTTTGATCGAAGGGACCATCCCACTAGCATCCGTCATGGAGGCTTCGCCGCATTGGTTCTCGACCCAATCATCGACGGATTTCACCTCACAAGAGTCCTCATGGACGGAGGCAGTAGCCTGAACCTGCTCTATCAGGATACAGTGCGGAAAATGGGCATAGATCCCTCAAGGATTAAGCCCACAAGAACAACCTTTAAAGGCATCATACCAGGTGTAGAAGCCAACTGTACAGGCTCAGTAACACTTGACGTGGTCTTCGGATCCCCGGACTATTTCCGAAGCGAAGAGTTAATCTTCGATATAGTCCCGTTTCGCAGTGGCTATCACGCCCTGCTCGGACGAACCGCATTCGTAAAGTTCAATGCGGTGCCGCACTACGCATATCTCAAGTTCAAGATGCCAGGCCCTCGAGGAGTAATTACGATCAACAGAAACACCGAACACTCCATCCGTACAGAGGAGCATACGGCGGCTCTCACAGCGGAGGTACAAAGTAGCCTTCTCAGGCAATTCTCCAGTCCAGCCATTAAAAAGCCAGACACTGCCAAGCGCGCCCGGAGTAACCTACAGAAGGACCGCCTGGCACACTCTGAGCAAGCGTAGCAATGCGTCCCCAACCCCAGCTTTTGCAACATAACGAAACTAGTACCTCGCGTACATAACTACGCCCTTGAAATACCATGGGCACAGGGGAAGGGGCACAATAACGGCACGCCCAAAATACGGCTTAAAACGTACTAGGGGCTGCCGGATTATTTTTTTAATTTTTTCTTACTTTCAGGACTCCATACTTCGGACGACCTGTTCGGTAATCCGGTCAGCGGAAAAAGCCATTCAAAAAGAATACTCAGGGCCCGTCCAGTTTGGACCGAATACTCGATTGCTTGTGCCAGATACATGGCACCCCCGTAAGGCCAGACAATCACACTAACATGGATTGTTGGGTGTTCAAGCAGGCAGGCAAGTTAAGGGCCAAAAACAGAGACAAGGGGCTGCACAGCGACAACGAGGAGCCCAAACCGCCGAACAACAATGGACAGAAGGGCTTTCCCCCACAAGTGCGGACGGTGAACATGATATACGCAACCCACATTCCCAAGCGGGAGCGGAAGCATGCGCTACGGGACGTATACGCGATGGAGCCAGTCGCCCCAAAGTTCAACCCATGGTCCTCCTGCCTGATCACTTTTGATCGAAGGGACCATCTGTCGGTGTACTAGAGTAGGGGTACCCTAGTATCCCGAACTCATGCACGGGCAGTTGCAGCACCCCGCGGCAAGGCTTGCCGGGTGACCGCCAAGACCCTCCGTGGTTCCCTTGAAGACCATTCAAGAACAAAGTACACAAACCAAGGCCCCGGCAAGAGGAGCTTGCCGGGAGGGCCAACCAAGGCCCCGGCAAGAGGAGCTTGCCGGGAAGGCCAACCAAGGCCCCGGCAAAAGGATCTTGCCGGGAAGAGCCAAGGCCCCGGCAAGAGGAGCTTGCCGGGAAGGCCAACCAAGGCCCCGGCAAGAGGATCTTGCCGGGAAGAGACAAGACCCCGGCAAGAGGAGCTTGCCGGGAAGGCCACTCAAGGCATACCAAGAAAGCTTGCCGCGACGCGCCCTGCGTCCCGCAAGATCCGGCGAGCGACAAGCTTCCGGACGCAACAAGACGACGGCCGCGGCAAGGAGCTTGCCGCGGGAAACCCCCACTTCGTGCCCGCGCTCCAGCACACCTGCTAACGTGTCGCTCTAGGACTCTCCCAAGCACACGTGGCAGGAGGCCGTGCAGCTAGGGGTACGTGGTGGCAAGCGGAGATGAAGAGAAGCCCATCGTGGCAAACGGTGGCGCTCCTAACGGTCACCTATTGCACTGTTTAGGAGACTCAGACAGGCATTTAATGCCCTTGTCCCCTGCCGTCAGAGTTAGGTAGGGTGCAATGTATCCACAGTAGCGGTAGCTGCACCTACCGCATCCTTTTCCATTTTTACCCTTCTAGTATACGTTGCCACCTGTGGGTGACCCCTTGAGAATATAAAAGGAGGCCCAAGCGCAACGTAGAAGAGGTTCGGCCGGTTCGGCTCATTCGAAACACCAGAAACACTCCCACGCTCAGTCTGATAGCGTCAATCGCTCCTGAGCAAAGATAGAATACACACAAACAAGCAGCAGTAGGGTTTTACGCATCCGTGCGGCCCGAAGCTGGGTAAAACCGCCCGCGTGTACTGCCTCGATCTGCTCTTTGTTCAACCTCCGCCCTCACCGAACCGAAAGGGGTTCGGTCCGCCGATCCCCATAGGTGTTCGTGGATCAGTTTCCCCGACATCTTTGGCGCGCCAGGTAGGGGGGATGCTTCGGCTACAGCTATTCCGTCCACGTCACGGCTCAGCTGTTCTTCATCTTCATGGCTCCTAAGAAGCGGGCGAGCAAAAGAACGGCGCCAGTGCGACAACAGAAAAGCTAAGTCGTGCGAAACTTTAGATATTTCCTTTCTATATAAAGTTATCCGCCTCGGAGATCTTGTTCTTTGTACGGAAAACCTGTGCGCGGAGGAATCAACTCGTAGCTAGTTGCGCCCTTACTTTGTTTCGTGTCCGCTCAACAACTCAAGTGAGCTGCTAGCGCCCTTACTTTGCTTCGAGTCCGCTCAGCAACTTAAGTGAGCCGCTAGCGCCCTTACTTTGTTTCGAGCCCGCTCAACAACTTAAGTGAGCTACAACTAGTTGCGACAAGGTTGCTTGTCGGTAGCGACCCCGCCAGCAGGCTGCTGAAGTTCCGCTCTCGGTGCTCGCGGCAAGGGTGCCTGCACCGGCAAGTTTCCCTAGAAAGCGTAGGGTGGACGTACAAAGAGAGGTTAAATAGGAAGATAGCTTGCACTATTTATTTGAGATTTCTGCATAGACCTGTATGCCAAGGAGCCTTCTCGGGGCTAGTTGTGCTCCATGTTGCCTCGAGTCCGCTCGGCAACTTGTGCGGTTGCGCTAGAACCAAGAAGGTAAACCTTTCCGGGAGGCGATGTTCCCGAATAGCCGCTAAGGTCCCGTTCCCTCAAGCGCTGCTGGCTGGATCGTACGCACCGGAAAGCATTCCAGCAGGCATAGGGAATATGTAACAGAAGTCAAAATTCGCAAGCGAGTTAAGTGCACTTCAGATGTTAATCACTTGTCATGTTTGAACGCAGTTATGGCCCGGGGGCTGGCAACGCCCTTAGGACCAATCTTTTTGGTGTCAAGAACGACGAAGTTCTTCGCCATAAGCCTTTCTGGCAACGATCTTGCCGGGAGCCGGTGTCAAGAACGACGAAGTTCTTCGCCATAAGCCTTTCCGGCAACGATCTTGCCGGGAGCCGGTGTCAAGAACGACGAAGTTCTTCGCCATAAGCCTTTCCGGCAACGATCTTGCCAGGAGCCGGTGTCAAGAACGATGAAGTTCTTCGCCATAAGCCTTTCCGGCAACGATCTTGCCAGGAGCCGGTGTCAAGAACGACGATGTTCTTCGCCATAAGCCTTCTTGGCAACAAGCTTGCCGGAAGCCGGCATCGAGAACGTCAAAGTTCTCTGCCAAAGATGAAAGCCTTCCTGGCAACAAGCTTGCCGGAAGCCGGCATCGAGAACGTCAAAGTTCTCTGCCAAAGATAAAAGCCTTCCTGGCAACAAGCTTGTCGGAAGCCGGCATCGAGAACGTCAAAGTTCTCTGCCGAAGATAAAAGCCTTCCTGGCAACAAGCTTGCCGGAAGCCGGCATCGAGAACGTCAAAGTTCTCTGCCAAAGATAAAAGCCTTCCTGGCAACAAGCTTGCCGGAAGCCGGCATCGAGAACGTCAAAGTTCTCTACCGAAGATAAAAGCCTTCCTGGCAACAAGCTTGCCGGAAGCCGGCATCGAGAACGTCAAAGTTCTCTGCCAAAGATAAAAGCCTTCCTGGCAACAAGCTTGCCGGAAGCCGGCATCGAGAACGTCAAAGTTCTCTGCCGAAGATAAAAGCCTTCCTGGCAACAAGCTTGCCGGAAGCCGGCATCGAGAACGTCAAAGTTCTCTGCCAAAGATAAAAGCCTTCCTGGCAACAAGCTTGCCGGAAGCCGGCATCGAGAACGTCAAAGTTCTCTGCTGGAAGATAAAAGCCTTCCCGGCAAGCCAGTATCGCTGGGGGCTGTGAGTGCCAAGAGTCGTCCACGGCAAACCAGAGTTGCCGGGGGCTGCAATATCAGATAAGTCTTTTATCCCTCATCATGCATCCTCTGATGGACTGGGGAATGCGAAACCACGTTTCTTCCCGAAAACTGCTGTGCTCCCTCAACTCTAGGCCCTGGGGCTCGTTCTCGGGGCCAAGTTTGGTCGTAGTCGCGGCAGAAAAGGGATGAAACAAGGAGACCGCACCCACCTCGTTCCTGCCTCCATCAAAAGCATGAGAAAGGTCGAGCGACGTGGGAAGGTGGCAGGGCCTGTTGCCGGGAGATGAAATGTCTGTCCGAGGGATACCAAGGATTTGCTCCTTGGCGTGGGTTCAACCCGCGAGACAAATAACCCGGCAAGCATCCCCTTTTCATTAAAAAAACATCCCACTCAGGTATAGTCCATAGAGGATGAAAAACATGAAAGAGAGGATTACAAGTTTTAGATACAGCTAAGGCCCGAAGGCTTACAAATTAATAAGATAAGATGCCCGTAATCCCTTTCCTGTCCCTCTCCTTAGGAGGCAGGTCAAGGAGGCGAAAAGGGCAAAAGGAGCGCCTAGGCGAGCTACGGGTGCCAGAAGACACCAAGAGAACATCCCAGGGGCCGTCCGAAGGCTGGACGGCGATGGCGGCGCTGGAAGCGGGGCTCGAAGACGGGGCGGCAGGACGTCAGCACACTGTCGAGGGCACCACGCCCTCGTACTCCGACCTGACGGCCTTGTCACCAGCCCTCTTCCCCTTCCGCAGCCTCCCTACGCCAGCCGCCCAAGGAGACGACCCCGGGGAGTTCAAGAAGCCGGCGACGCGGATGATGGGGTCGCCAGTGCCGCGCAAAGCGGTGCCCGACGCCTAGTCGGACCCGCCACCCTGCCGCCCACTACCCTCATCGTCGCTGTCGCTCTCCTCCTCGTCACTCTCGTTCGAGGAGGAGTCTTCGCTATCGGAGGAGCTGTCCACGCAGCACTTCGCCCGAGTGCCGAAGCACCCGAAGACCTTGATGGCGAGGAGATCGCCCTCCATCAACTTAAAATGGAGGGTAAACCCCTCCATCGGGCTGTGGATACGGGCGAACGTCTTCCACCCTTGGTCAAGATACATCACATTAGGGGCTGGGAATACAACACGGACTCGCGTGCCGCTGATCCCACAGCCCCTCATGTGTAGTCTCCGCGTCTCGGGCGGGTCCAACTCCATCGCGCTCGCAAACGGAGCTGGGAGCCGGAGGCGACGACGAGGAGCCCGGCGCAGCTTGACGAAGAACTCGCAAGGGTCATCCCCTATATGGACCGCCGTGGGGGGAGGAGCCGCCGGCGAAGGCGAAGCTGGCGCGCCGCCCCGCCCGCCTCTTCCCCGAGCGCCTCGACCTCGTCCTCGACCTCGTTCGCGACCTCGCCCCCTCCCTCTTCCCCTTATGGCTGGCTCTGCCACTACGGGCGCGGAAGAGGGAGAGATGCGCTGTCTGGCGGTGACCCTCGCCACCACCGACGAAGGGCCTGGGTTCCCTTTCTCCATGGCGGATGGGAGAAAGGGGAGCAAAAGCTGAAGAAAGGAGGAGATGAGAGAGTGCGAGTTTCTGTGCTCCCCTCCCGCTCTTTATAAAGGAGCGAGGTGGGGGCTCGGCCACCCCGCTCAGCAAATCAAGGCACGGGAAGAGCAGGGAGTCGGGGCCAACCCGCTGCCTCTGCTCGCGACGGCCCAGTTCCCCACTTCCACCGTCCGTGACCCCAAGCGCATGGAAGCCGCGTGGCGGGGATGCAGAACCAAGGCGACAGATGAGGCGGCCTTGCTCCGCCCCGTGATCGCGGGGAGTGGGCATCCCGAAAACCGCGCACCGGCCCCGTCCAGTAAATGCACCACGCCCCCACGCCTACCTTCGTTCAGGGAGGAGGGCGTGAACCGTCCTCATCATCGTGGCCTTCATGCTCGAGGAGCTTGGCCCCGCACACGCCGCCCGCGTCATCCACGACGTCGCGTTTGACGCGTGCCGTTCTGGGCGTGCGCAGTGGGAGCGGAGAGATATGCGGCGTGACCTAGGCCGCGCGTGCCCGTGCACTGTTTTGGGCCTGGCCCAATAGCGCTCGGCACCGTGTATGGCCCAGGCCCGGGGGCTCCTGTCGGTGTACTAGAGTAGGGGTACCCTAGTATCCCGAACTCGTGCACGGGCAGTTGCAGCACCCCACGGCAAGGCTTGCCGGGTGACCGCCAAGACCCTCCGTGGTTCCCTTGAAGACCATTCAAGAAAAAAGTACACAAACCAAGGCCCCGGCAAGAGGAGCTTGCCGGGAGGGCCAACCAAGGCCCCGGCAAGAGGAGCTTGCCGGGAAGGCCAACCAAGGCCCCGGCAAAAGGATTTTGCTGGGAAGAGCCAAGGCCCCGGCAAGAGGAGCTTGCCGGGAAGGCCAACCAAGGCCCTGGCAAGAGGATCTTGCCGGGAAGAGACAAGACCCTGGCAAGAGGAGCTTGCCGGGAAGGCCACTCAAGGCATACCGAGAAAGCTTGCCGCGACGTGCCCTGCGTCCCGGCAAGATCCGGCGAGCGACAAGCTTCCGGACGCGACAAGACGACGGCCGCGGCAAGGAGCTTGCCGCGGGAAACCCCCACTTCGTGCCCGCGCTCCAGCACACCTGCTAACGTGTCACTCTAGGACTCTCCCAAGCACACGTGGCAGGAGGTCGTGCAGCTAGGGGTACGTGGTGGCAAGCGGAGATGAAGAGAAGCCCATCGTGGCAAACGGTGGCGCTCCTAACGGTCACCTCTTGCATTGTTTAGGAGACTCAGAAAGGCATTTAATGCCCTTGTCCCCTGCCGTCAGAGTTAGGTAGGGTGCACTGTATCCACAGTAGCGGTAGCTGCACCTACCGCATCCTTTTCCATTTTTACCCTTCTAGTCTACGTTGCCACCTGTGGGTGACCCCTTGAGAATATAAAAGGAGGCCCAAGCGCAACGTAGAAGAGGTTCGGCCGGTTCGGCTCATTTGAAACACCAGAAACACTCCCACGCTCAGTCTGATAGCGTCAATCGCTCCTGAGCAAAGATAGAATACACACAAACAAGCAGCAGTAGGGTTTTACGCATCCGTGCGGCCCGAAGCTGGGTAAAACTACCCGCGTGTACTGCCTCGATCTGCTCTTTGTTCAACCTCCGCCCTCACCGAACCGAAAGGGGTTCGGTCCGCCGATCCCCATAGGTGTTCGTGGATCAGTTTCCCCGACACCATCCCACTAGCATCCGTCATGGCGGCTTCGCCGCATTGGTTCTCAACCCAATCATCGACAGATTTCACCTCACAAGAGTCCTCATGGACGGAGGCAGTAGCCTGAACCTGCTCTATCAGGATACAGTGCGGAAAATGGGCATAGATCCCTCAAGGATTAAGCCCACAAGAACGACCTTTAAAGGCATCATACCAGGTGTAGAAGCCAACTGTACAGGCTCAGTAACACTTGACATGGTCTTCGGATCCCCGGATAATTTCTGAAGCGAAGAGTTAATCTTCGATATAGTCCTGTTTCGTAGTGGCTATCACGCCCTGCTCGGACGAACCGCATTCGCAAAGTTCAATGCGGTGCCGCACTACGCATATCTCAAGTTCAAGATGCCAGGCCCTCAAGGAGTAATTACGGTCAACAGAAACACCGAACACTCCCTCCGTACAGAGGGGCATAGGGCGGCTCTCGCAGCGGAGGTACAAAGTAGCCTTCTCAGGCAATTCTCCAGTCCAGCCATTAAAAAGACAGACACTGCCAAGCACGCCCGGAGTAACCTACAGCAGGACCGCCTGGCACACTCTGTGCAAGCGTAGCAATGCGTCCCCAACCCCAGCTTTCGCAACATAGAGAAACCAGTACCTCGCGTACATAACTACGCCCTTGAAATACCATGGTCACAGGGGAAGGGGCACAATAACGGCACGCCCAAAATACGGCTTAAAACGTACTAGGGGCTGCCGGATTCTTTTTTTTAATTTTTTCTTACTTTCAGGACTCCATACTTCGGACGACCTGTTCGGCAATTCGACTGCCGCACAAACGATACAAGATCCAGGGAGGCAGACAAGCCATGCCGCATTATGGAACTCCCAGGTGGTCTCTGTTATGAGCGGTATACCTGCTTTAAATACAATTCCGCGGCCTGCCCCTGGTCAGGACATACTGAATAGTCCAATATCTTTTGCTTACCGCACTATTTGTATCGTTCGGCTTTGATAAATAGCCTCTCTACAAACAATGCTTAGCTTTTTGTCAATTTTTTTGCATTACTCTCTTTTATATATGTTCATTAATGACATGTTGCACCCGTACACTATGGTACGACAAGTACGCCAGGGGCTTCAGTACCCTTTAATATGGTGTGAGAAGTCCGTACACTTTCACAAGTGCGGCACCCTGAACTTATAGCACTATATGCATCGGCTCCGAATCATGATTTGGGTCAATAGTTCGGTTTGCCCGGCTCCTATGTTCTGGTGCCTTACGTTCCTCTATATCGGCTAAGGTAGCACTAGGAGAACCACTGCGATTGTTCCCCGGTTGAGCTGGGTTAAGCACCTCAGTGGAGAAAGCTAAAACTGACTGTCATGATGAGGCAAGAGACCGGTCGCTGTTCGAGAGGTTTTTTCGAGTCCCTAAAGGCTTATGCCGCTTCGAGCGAGGAGCTGGATAACCCCGGCCAAGGCGTGGATAGCGCCCCGAACTCGGTCTTCCGAACTAGGGGCTTCGCCGAAATTTAAAATTATAAAGTTCTATGGCTAAGTGAGAGTGTTCAAGCATTATAGTCCGATTGCCTGGTTCATCGTGCTGAGCGCCTCCCTCGAAGGACCCAACCATGGGAAAAAGAGCGCCCAGGTTTATCACCGAACACCCTAGCACTAGTGGCATGGGGGCAGAAGCCAACGACTGGCCATCTCTCAATTTTTGATAAACGGCCGCACAGAAAATAATATTTTAAATTCAATAAGCATTGCTTAGCGCATATGAACAAGTTTTCAGCGCACAGGATAAACACGAGCGAGTTCATTCAAAAATTACATCCTTGGTGCATTCATCCGCCACAAGGCGGGCACCCGCAAGGACATCCTTATAGTAGTTCTCAGGCTTGCGATGCTCCTTCCCCGGCGGCAGCCCGTCCCTCACAAGCTTTTCACCGTCTAGCTTACCCCAGTGCACCTTTGCACGGGCAAGGGCCCTACGGGCACCTTCGATGCAGACGAAGCACTTGATGACCTCGAGCCTTGGACAGGCCTCCACCAGCCGCCGCACCAGCCCGAAGTAGCTCCCAAGCAGGGCCTCTCCGGGCCACAGCCGAACTATGAAGCCCTTCATGGCCTATTCGGCCGCCTTGTGGAGTTCGACCAGCTGTTTCAGCTGGTCGCTCAAGGGCACAGAGTGTCCGGCCTCAGCATACTGAGACCAGAACACCTTCTCCGTCGAGCTTCCCTCTTTAGCTCGGTAGAATGCGGCGGCACCGGATACGGTGCGGGGAAGATCTGCGAATGCCCCTGGAGAACTCCTGATTCGGGTAAGTAACAAGTAGTTTACTTTTATATTTCTGCTTTGCATAAATAATGCCTTACCCGCTGCTATCTTCTTCTTATCCTCCAACTCTCGGAGGGCCTTTTGGGCTTCGGCCTTGGCAGACTTGGCAGTCTCAAGGGCTGCCGTGAGCTCGGACGCTTGGGTCTTTGACTCAAGCTCCAAACTCTCATGTTTTTTCATGAGAGCCTGAAGCTCTTGCTGCACCTCGCCGACCTGAGCCCCAAGTTTCTCTCGCTCGGTGCGCTCCGCGGCCGTTTTCCTTTCGGCCTCGGACAGCGCCTGCTTGAGGGTCGCCACCTCAGTCGTGGCCCCTACAATAAGCGGTACAATCCTATTATTTTTTTGCAATCACGCCTATCTATAGGCACTTTTTTATTTAAGGTATTTCTTACCTTCTTTCTCCTCGAGCTGCCGCTTGGCAAGGCCGAGCTCTTGCTCAGACCACTCGACTCCCTGTTTTAGGGCACCCACCTCCGCAGTCAGTGCGGCGGTGGCTAGCAGCGAAGCCTGCATACGCATATTGACTCTTTGTTGTTAGACTCCTACGAAATTTAATAGATCCTCTATTCGGCTTTTCTTTCCGAACGCCAAACAGAGCATCAGGGGCTACTGTCTATGCGGTAATATTTTTACATATTTTTACTTACCTCGAAGCCTGTTAGAAGGCTAGCGCAAGCTTCAGTCAGTCCGCTCTTGCCGGACTGAACCTTCTGGATCACCGTACTCATAATAGTACGGTGCTCCTCGTCGATGGAGGCGCCTTCAAGCACCTCCAGCAGATTGTCCAGCGCCTCCAGCTGGACGGAGGTCGCCGGCTCAGCAGGCTTGCTCCTCTTGGAAGGAGTTCGCCTGCCGCGGTCCAGAATTGTTGAAGATTCCGGCACGGTGTCCGGCTCAAAGCCGGACTTGGAGCCCTGGGGGGTCTTGTCCCCTTTACTCCTGGAGTCCGGGAGGTTGCCTTGCGGCTCCTCCAGGACCACCTCCTCCTGCCCCGGAGCTTGTCGCGACGCCACTTCGGCGTCGTCCGCAGTGCGGGGGGAGATAGCGGGCAGAACAGAGTTCACGTCCGATGAATCCAGGGAGCTGCTCGACGACTCGTTGAGTTCGGCCCGGGGCGGGCTGCATGATTGTATTCGACATTAGGGAAAGCTGTGCAACAAAAGGAATATCATGAGTTACTCCGGTATCTGAACACTTACGATCGCCGGACGCCTGGCCCTGTCCGGCCACTCCTCTTCGTCCTTGTCGGCGTCGGGGGCGTAGTCCGGCGGAGTGATTTTCCTCTTCTTGGACCCTTCGCCCGCCCCCACTGGGGCGGCCTTCCTTTTCTTTCCTCCCCCCGCTAGAGGGGGAGAGGTTTCTTCTTCCTCCTCCTCGCTTTCACGAGAGGAGGGCGTCTCGGACTCGTCAGATGACGAGTCCGACAACACCACATTGCGGGTACTCTTTCGAGTCCCCGTGGTCTTCTTCTTCCTGGCCTTCTTTTCCGGCACCACATAAGGCGCCGGAGCCAGCAGCTTCACTAGTAGAGCTGGGGCTAGGTCTTCGGGCAGCGGAGCCGGACAGTTAATCGGTTCGGCTATCGCCCGCCAAGCCTGTCAAAGGTAAGGGAGTTTAGATCCTGCATAAAGTTAAACTATAAAAGGTGAAGATAGCTTACCTCGCTAGCGTGACGCTACGAGCTGTATCCGCGGTCCTCGGAAGCGGATGCGGGAGCCTTGGCACCTTTGATTAGCACCTTTTAGATGTCTTAATACGTCGTGTCGAAGAGCCTGTTAAGGGTTCGGTGCTGTGCCGGGTCAAACTGTCACAGAGTAAAGTCCCGTTGTTGACACGGGAGGATTCGGTGAACGAGCATGACCTAGACTACATTTACAAGCCTGATTGGCTTGTTTACTAGGGACTGGATGCATGTCTTCAGTCCGGTCACCTCTTCCTCGTTACCCCACGATAGGCTCGTCTCTTTCCAGGACATGAGCCGTGTGGGGGGTCCGGATCGGAACTCGGGGGCTCCAATCCTTTTCGGATCGCGTGGCTCGATGATGTAAAACCACCCGGCTTGCCACCCCTTTAGGGTCTCTACGAAGGAGCCCTCGAACCACAGGACGTTGGCAATCTTGCCCGCCATGGCGCCTCCGCACTCCGCCTGGCTGCCGCTCACCACCTTGGGCTTGACGTTGAAGGTCTTGAGCCAGAGGCCGAAATGGGGGTGGACGCGGAGGAAGGCCTGGCACACGACGATAAACGCCGAGATGTTGAGGATGAAGTTCGGGGCCAGATCATGGAAATCCAGGCCGTAGTAGAACATGAGCCCCCGAACGAATGGGTGAAGTGGAAAACCCAGTCCGTGGAGGAAGTGGGGAAGGAATACTACCCTCTCATGGGGCCCTGGGGTGGGGAGGAGTTGCCCCTTCTCGGGAAGCCGGTGCGCGATGTCTTTGGACAAGTATCCGGCCTTCCTAAGCTTTTTGACGTCGCCCTCCGTGAAGGAGGAGACCTTCCACTTGCCTCCCGCTCCGGACATCGCTGGAGAAGGTTGAGGTAGGAAGTGCGGGCTTGGGCGCTGGAGCTCGAGTGCGCAGGAGATGGGTAGGCAAAGGAGGAAGAAGGCGTAGGTAAAAAGGGTGGATCCTTGTCCCCTTATATGGGCGGATGCGGTTGTGCGTCCCCGCCTGCCTAGTAAAACTCGCTTGCCTCCCAAGCGCCGTGATAAGTGGCGCGGTTGGGTTACCCACGTCCGTATTGATGAGAATCCCGTAAAAGGGGGGGTACACGATCTCTACTTTGACAAGATGTGCCAAGGAAACCGCCTCGCAAAACATGCTGAGGTGGAAAAGTGAAAGCGATTCGAGCAAAGGACTTGGCTATAGTGTGATGACACACTGCGGAATACGTCAGCAGATTTGATTTGTGTTAATATTATTCTCTCTAGGGCAATATGTGGAAGCTTATTTTGCAGAACCGGACTCTACTCTTGGTGATTACAATCTTCTATGAAGGACTTGGAGGAGGAACCCGCCTTGCAATGCCGAAGACAATTTGCATGCCGGACTCGTCGTCATTGAAGTCTGGTTCAGGGGCTACTGAGGGAGTCCTGGATTAGGGGGTGTTCGGGTAGCCGGACTATACCTTCAGCCGGACTCCTGGACTATGAAGATACAAGATTGAAGACTTCGTCCCGTGTCCGGATGGGACTTTCCTTGGCGTGGAAGGCAAGCTTGGCGATGCGGATATTCAAGATCTCCTACCATTGTAACCGACTCTGTGTAACCCTAACCCTATCCGGTGTCTATATAAACCGGAGGGTTGTAGTCCGTAGGACAGAATCAACTCCATACACGACAATCATACCATAGGCTAGCTTCTAGGGTTTAGCCTCCCTGATCTCGTGGTAGATCTACTCTTGTACTACCCATATCATCAATATTAATCAAGCAATAGTAGGGTATTACCTCCATCGAGAGGGCCCGAACCTGGGTAAAACAAAGTGTTCCCTGCCTCCTGTTACCATCCGGCCTAGACACACAGTTCGGGACCCCCTACCCGAGATCCGCTGGTTTTGACACCGACGCCAGTAGATGAAGACGAAGAACCCAAGGAGATTCGCCCGGAAGACTACATCACCATCGATGACACCGACTCGGATCCAGATGATAGCGATGATGACTATGTTGATGAAGCTGGAGGAGATATCATGGAGTCTGCAACCGAAGAATATTTCTAGTAGACCACCTCATCAGTAGTAGTAGTCCACCATGTAAATATAGTAGTCCGAGCACTTTTGCGATAGTTAGATCGATTGTATGCCCTTGTTTGATTGAATGAAGTGAATTATTTGCTTTTGCCTCATGTGCATATGGGTAGTGTTTTCTCTTTAGACCCCCTCTATTCTTAAATCTCATCTTTTCTAAACCCTCAGATGCCTTCGAGACGTAACCCCGGATTTACCTTTCCACCGGAGCTCACCCAGTTGATCCAGCAGCAGAACACATTGATGCAGTTGCTAGTCCAGAATCAGAATCAGGGGAACAACAACCCACCACCACCACCACCACCACCTGTTGATCACTTAGCCCGTTTTCTTAGGCTGAATCTGCCGGTGTTTTCCAGTAGCACCGAGCCGATAGTAGCAAATGATTGGCTCCGCAAGACAGCTAGAGAGTTGACCACAGTAGGATGCACTGATGCGGAGAAGGTGAAGTTTGCCGCACATCAACTTTAAGGACCCGCAGCATCATGGTGGGAGAATTTCACAGCCACTTTCCCTATTGATACTATCACATGGGACCAGTTTCAGCAGGCTTTTCGAACTGCCCATGTTTCAGCAGGATCTATGGCCATGAAGAAGCGAGAGTTTCGCAAATTGTGCCAAGGAGGACGGACAGTGGGCCAGTATGTGGAGGACTTTAGTAAATTAGCATGTTATGCACCAGATGACGTTGCTACGGATGCAGCAAAGCAGGAGAAGTTTCTGGAAGGACTGAATGATGAGTTGAGCATGCAGTTGATGGTAGCAACCTTCAACAACTACCAGGAGTTGGTAGATCGTGCTCTTATGATTGAAGGGAAGCAGCAGCAAATTGAAAATCGCAAGAGGAAGTATGCACAAGGAAAGTACAATTCAGGAGCTCAGCAGAAGCCACGTTTTACCCCTAGACCGGGAGGACATTTTCAATATACCCATGGAGGAGGTAGCTCGCACAATCACAATGGCCCCAAGAATGGTAATGGGAATGGAGGAAGCAACGGCCAGAACCGCACCAACACATCAACCCCAGCCAAGAAAGACCTGAGCCAAGTCACTTGCTTTAAGTGCCAGAAGACCGGACATTATGCCAATGAATGTCCTAAACCACAGAATGGAAATGGCAATGGAAGCTCTGGGAAGAAGCCGAACCATTTCAACAGGGGGCAGGTGAACCACGTTAATGTGGAGGAGGTTGAAGAGTAGTCGGATGCAGTAATCGGTAAGTTTTTGGTTAAGTCATTTACTTCACTTGTTCTTTTCGATACTGGTGCATCGCATTCATACATATCAAGGGGATTTGTGGATGAGTATAAATTGCCAACCCAAGCCCTTAGGTCACCCATGTTAGTAACCTCGCCTAGAGCAGAATATATGGCTAGTCTATGGTGTGATCAGTTACCATTAAGGATTGGTAACTATGTTTTTCCCTCGGACCTAATAGTATTGGAATCCCAAGGATTGGATGTGATATTAGGCATGGATTGGTTATCTAAGTATGAAGGGAATATTGAATGTGCTAGTAAGTCAATTTTGCTTACCACCCCAGAAGGGAGAAGGATCAAGTATATATCCCGACATGTGCCAAGGAGGAGTCAAATAAATTGTTTAACCGGAGTTGTGCAGGAGGAAGTACCAGTAGTGAAGGATTTCCCCGAAGTATTTCCAGAAGAGTTGCCAGGCATGCCACTGGATAGAGATATTGAGTTTTTGATTGAGCTATTGCCAGGCACAGGGCCAATATCAAAGAGACCATATAGGATGCCTGCAAAGGATTTGTTGGAAATTAAGAAGCAAATTAAGGAGTTACTGGATAAAGGTTATATTCGCCCAAGTTCTTCACCTTGGGGATCGCCAGTACTTCTAGTAGAAAAGAAGGATGGATCGTTAAGGATGGTTGTCAATTATCGAGGATTGAATGAAGTAACCATCAAGAACAAGTACCCACTACCGATGATCAATGATCTGTTTGATCGATTGCAAGGAGCTAAGGTATTTTCCAAGATCGATCTGCGATCAGGATACCACCAGTTGAAGATTCGGGAACGGCATATACCCAAGACGACTTTTACCACCAGGTATGGGTTGTACGAGTATAACATTATGTCATTTGGTCTGACTAACGCACCTGCATATTTTATGAACATGATGAACAAGGTGTTTATGGAGTTCTTGGATAAGTTCGTCGTAGTGTTCATTGATGATATCCTGGTTTCTCAAAGAATGAAGAGGAGCATAAGGAACAATTGTGTTTGGTTCTTGGAAAGATCATAGAACATCAATTATATGCCAAATTTAGCAAATGTGAGTTTTGGTTGAAGGAAGTTGGATTTCTCGGACACGTTATATCCGGAGAAGGGATAGCAGTAGATCCCACTAAAGTTGATACCGTGACCAAGTGGGAAGCACCAACCACCGTGGGAGAGATCCGGAGTTTTCTTGGACTCGCAGGATACTACCGGAGGTTTATTGAGAATTTCTCAAAGATTGCGAAGCCTATGACTGAGTTGTTGAAGAAGGATACCAAGTTCATATGGACGGAGGAATGTGAGGCTAGTTTTCAGGAGTTGAAGAAACGTTTGGTTACTTCACCAGTGTTGATTTTGCCAGACCAGACCAAGGATTATGAGGTGTATTGCGACGCTTCACGACGAGGACTTGGAGCAGTGCTTATGCAGGAAAGGAGAGTTGTTTCATATGCCTCACGACAGCTTAAGCCTCATGAGTTGAATTATGCTACGCATGATTTGGAGTTAGCAGCCATAGTGCATGCACTGAAGACTTGGAGACATTTTCTGATTGGAAACCATTGCGAAGTGTATACGGATCATAAGAGTTTGAAGTATATTTTCACACAGAAGGAGTTGAACCTCAGACAAAGGAGATGGTTGGAGCTCATCAAGGATTATGATATGAAATTGCATTATCACCCTGGAAAGGCTAATGTAGTAGCTGATGCATTAAGCCGTAAGAGCCATGTCAACACCCTAATGACAGGAGAATTACCAAGGGAGTTAGCCAAAAATCTTCGAGAGTTATGTTTAGAAATAGTTTCAAGAGGCTATGTAGCAGCATTGGAAATTCAGTCTACATTGATGGATAAAATCAGAGAAGCCCAAAGGACTGACAAGGAGATTGCTCCTATTAAGGAGAAAATTAGCAAAGGAAAAGCCAAGGGATTTCGTGAGGATGAGCATGATACCTTATGGTTTGAAGACCGTGTCTATGTACCAAATGATCCGGAGATTAGAAAGCTAATTCTGCAAGAAGCCCATGATTCACCATATTCGATTCACCCAGGAAATACCAAGATGTATTTGGATTTGAAGGATATTTTCTGGTGGACCAGAATGAAGAAGGATATTGCGGAGTACGTAGCAGTTTGTGATGTATGTCAGAGAGTGAAGGCAGAGCATCAGAAGCCAGCAGGATTGCTACAACCATTGCCAATACCCGATTGGAAGTGGGATAAGCTAGGCATGGATTTTATTACAGGATTGCCCAGAACACGTTCAGGCTATGACTCGATATGGGTTGTAGTCGATCGTTTGACAAAAGTAGCTCATTTCATTCCAGTGAAGACTACCTATACCAGTGCAAAGTTGGCAAAGATATACATGACCAGGATCGTATGTCTGCATGGATTTCCAAGGAACATTGTATTAGATAGAGGAACCCAGTTAACTTCAAAGTTCTGGAATCAGTTGCATGAGACCTTGGGAACCAGACTAGAGTTTAGCACAACTTTCCACCCGCAGACAGATGGACAGACTGAGAGAGTCAACCAGATCTTGGAGGATATGCTAAGAGCATGTGCGCTAGATTACGGATCTAGTTGGGACGATAATTTGCCGTATGCAGAATTCTCTTACAACAATAGCTATCACTCCAGTTTGAAGATGGCCCCTTTCGAAGCCTTGTACGGAAGGAGGTGCAGGACACCGTTGTCGTGGGACGAAGTTGGAGACCGCCAGTTGTTTGGACATGATTGATTAAGGAGTATGAACATAAGGTGAAGTTGATTCGCGATAGGCTCAAGGTAGCCCAGTCCAGGCAGAAGAGCTACGCAGATTCTAAATGCAAGGAGACAGTTTACGAAGTCGGAGACCGCGTTTATCTTCGAGTATCTCCACTACAAGGAATTAAGCATTTTGGAGTTAAGGGAAAGTTAGCGCCACGTTTTGTAGGACCATATCGAGTTTTGGAACGTATGGGAGAAGTGGCCTACAAATTGGAATTGCCCGAAGGATTGTCAGGAGTTCATGATGTATTCCACGTTTCCCAGTTGAAGAGGTGCCATGCGGAGATGGCTGATATACCACTAAGAGATACAGTGCCACTGGAAGCGATTCAGTTGGACAGTGATTTGACCTAGGAGGAGAAACCCGTCAAGATTCTTGAGTATGCCAGCCGAGTAACCCGCAGCAAGCTTATCAAGTTTTGCAAAGTTCAGTGGAGTCACCACAGGGAGGATGAAGCCACCTGGGAGCGAGAGGAAGATTTGTTGAAGGACCACCCTCACCTATTTTCTAGCCAAAACGAATCTCGAGGGCGAGATTCATCTTAAGGGGGGTAGGTTTATAACATCCCAAATTTTCAATTTGGAATGTTATACACTAGATCATCATTACATATCATATTTATTGCATTTTGGTTGATCCTAGAAATTTTTCGCAACTCAAGGACCCTCGGAGAGAGTTGGGGATTTCGTTATTTTCATAATTGAGTTGTCTCAAATTTTGAAAATAGGATCATTTGATTTTATTTATTTTATCTTCAATAATTTCCATTACAAAAATATGAGAGAGGGAATAAAATGACTTACCCAAAATATAGAAATATTGAGGGTTTAATAATAAAATCAAATAAGATTTTATCCCAGAATTTTTCGCTATTTTATTTGAATTTAGGAAAAATGCGTGTTTTTCAAAATTGCATTTAGGCCCCAAATAAGTTCACTTTGTCCGGCTTGATTTTAGAAGTCGGGGAAAATTTATTTCGGGATTTGCGCGTCATTATTTAAAAAAACGTGAACCGACTCCGGGCCGTATCCGAGCGGGACTCCGCCCGGGGCAGCCCTTATAAGCCGCCGCCCGGGGCCCGAGCCAGCCTAGCCCGAGCCGCCCCAAACCTTAGCGCCCGCCCGCGACGCCGCCGCCCGCGCCGCGCCACCGCCGCCCGCGCCGCGCCGCCGCCTCGCCCCCGCCTCGCCGCGCCGCCCCGCCCGCTCGCTGGAGCCGCCCCGCCGCCCGAGGTAGCCGTCGTCGCCAGCGGTTTTCTTTAGAAAACCACCCGTTTTTTAAGTCACGTTTTTTTATCAGATCAGTTTTATTTCGGTTTATTCTATTTAGCGAGCGTTCGCTCGATTTGTGCATTTTAACGAACGTGTTCGTTGTTTAGATCCAGTTAATGAACGTTCGTTCGTTAAGCTGTTCGTGGTTTTTCTTTTTCTCGGATTTAATCCGCGATTTTTCTGATCGCGATTTCTGATCCGATTATCTTTTTAGTTTATCTTTTCGCTCGTTTATCGGAATCAGGCGATTCAAGCGCCTGGAGTTTCATCTCGAAACCCTCTTTCCGTTTAACCAACTTAAACAAGTTTTTGCTTCTGTAAAAAATTGCCTTAGATCCAGAATAGTAAACGAAGCCTGTTTCTTTTACCGTTTGTTTTTCGTTGCTTCGTTCGATTTGATTTTTTTGCCAACCGGAGTTCTTAAGTTGAACTTTCTGGTTAGATCTCTTATTTGAGTTTTATCTGTGCATTAGTTGAGTACTTATTGTATGCTTGTGTGTTTGCGATAGAGTACCCGGAGTGCGCCGCTTGTTACTTCGAATTGTTAGGTTTCCCGGATCATCAGCAAGGCAAGTAACACTTTGATCATACCTTCTACTACCCAGTTTTATTGCATTAGATCAATCCTTACACATTGCATGATTAGGATCTAATTAAATTGTGGGTTTGGGAAGTAGTTGAGGTAGTACCTATTACCTGTTTATTATCAAACCTTTGGGAGTTACTTCTACGTTTGCTTATTATTGCTATGCTATGCTAGTAGACGTGGATTGGGTGAGTGATATCCATGACAGATGTGAGATTTTTAAATCAATGTTTTATCTAAGGTGGCAACTTAAATACACATCTGGGTGGATTGAGGCACCTGGGTATTCCAGGATTGCATGTTTTCTTTTGGACCGCCACCCAGGTTCAAAAGGATCATGAAATTATTCATGCTAGAAACTTCTGTGTGCAGCCACAAGCTATTATGGACTCTAGCATAGTTGACTAAGTCGTGCGAACTCTTACAGTGGTAGACTAGCAGATGTAGGGGATGTAGGTGGTACAGTCTACCCATCGTAAGGTGCTAGTGCTTTTGAAAGACTATGTCTCGGTCATCCGTTTCTCAAACACCGTGTAGTGCGAGAAACCAAACGGAGGCGATCGAGTCTTGTGCGGAAAAGTGCGCAAACCTCTGCATAGTGTATACAGTAATCATGGTTAGCCGTGTCCCCGGTTATGGACATCTTGAGTATCTAGTACCTGGATTATCATGTGAATCTCATCATGTTACTATAATTAATGATGTTGGGATTTAATGATGATTATTTTAATTGGGATTGAGGATGCTGTCAACCATTCTCAATGTTTAACAACCACCATAATAGTTAAATAAATTTATTCCTTTGCAGTAGGGAAAAAATGTCTTTACGCAAAATTGTAACCATAGAGCTTTTCCACTAGCCAAATATGCATGTAGAATAGCTGTGTCTTTCCATTATTCTCTATGTGTTACCTTGCTAGCATATTCCATGTGCTGACCCGTTTTCGGGCTGCAATGTTAATGTTGCAGACTTTTCAGACGACGATTAAGGAGTTTTAGGTCATGGTTCTATACTCAGTGATGCTGTTGGAGTTAATGGACTCACTTATCTTCCAAGCTTTTCGCTGTTATCGTTATTAGATGGCCTTAAGCCATATTTATTGTAATAAATTCTCTATTGAGACACTGGATGTAATAAGTGTGTGATTGCTACTCTGTTATAAACCCTTCAAGTACTGTGTGGTGTCAGCATTACTAATCCAGGGATGACACCGGAGCACAGAGATTGGACCGTTTGAGGTCTGGTCGCTACAATGTCAAATTCCTCAAGGATAACCTATATGGAGCCTGTGAAGCTGGGAAGATGACAAAGGCCAGGCATCCACCAAAGGCTATCATGACCACCACTCGCCCATTTGAATTGCTTCACATGGATCTCTTTGGTCCTAATCATTATTCTGCTGCTTCAAATGAAGCATCTCAATATGGCTTTGTTATTGTTGATGATTACTCTTGTTACACATGGGTACACCATGTTACTTACAAACATGAAGTGCAGGAAGTCTTCAAACGATTTTCCTCGAGGGCTTCAACCAACTTTGGTGTGAAGATCAAGCACATCAGAAGTGACAATGGCACTGAGTTCAAGAATTCTGGTCTCGATGACTATCTTGATGAACTTGGTATTACTCATGAGTTATCTGCTCCTTATACTCCTCAGCAGAACAGTGTCGTGGAGCGCAAGAACAAGACTCTTGCTGAGATGGCTCGCACTATGCTTGATGAATACAAAATGCCTCGTCGTTTCTAGACTGAGGCAATTGATACTGCGTGCCACATCATCAACAGAGTATATCTTCACAAATTCTTCAAAAAGACTGCCTATGAACTCCTCACTGATAAGAAACCCAATGTAAGTTATTTCAAAGTCTTCGGTGCTAAATGTTGGACTAGAGATCCTCATCACAACTCAAAATTTGCACCGAAAGCACATTAAGGTTTTATGCTTGGTTACGGAAAGGAGTCACACACCTACAGAGTCTTCAACAACGTTCTTCACAAGGTTGTTGAAACTGTAGATGTGTGGTTCGATGAAACTAATGGCTCGCAAAGAGAGCACCTACCTACTGTGATAGATGAACCAGCACCTGAGGAAACTATCAAGCTCAAGGCTACTGAGGATGTCATTCCTACTGAAGAATCTGCTAAAGAATTCATTCCAGAACATGAAGAACGTCGAGCTAATGCACCTGAAGAAAATACTGAAGAAAATGGTGCTGAAGAGAATACTGATCAAATTCTTCAACGACAACCAGCTCATCCTCGCATTGCAAAAGAAGTGCAAGTTGAAAAGATCATCAATGAGATCAAAGCGCCAGGTCCTCTCACACGCTCAAAAGCATCACATTTATCTAAATTTTTTGGGCACTATGCTTTTGTCTCTATTACAGAGACCACTAAGGTAGATGAAGTATTTCTGGAGCTTGAGTGGACTCAGGCCATGCAAGAAGAAGTACATCAGTTCGAGCTCAACAATGTCTGGGAACTAGTCAAACGTCCAGATCCTCGCAAGCACAATATCATTGGCACAAAGTGGATCTACCGCAACAAGCAAGATGAAAATGGCCTTGTGGTGAGGAATAAGGCACGGCTTGTAGCTCAAGGCTACACACAGGTTGAAGGAATTGATTTCGATGAAACTCTTGCATCTGTTGCTAGACTTGAGGTTATTCGCATATTACTTGCTTACGCTAACCATCATGATATCACTTTATATCAAATGGATGTGCATTCCTCAATGGGAAGCTTGAGGAAGAAGTATATGTTGCTCAACCCCCAGGTTTTAAAGATCCAAAGAATCCTGGCAAAGTCTTCAGACTCAACAAGGCCCTCTATGGCCTCAAGCAGGCCCCACGGGCGTGGTATGATACCTTGAAAGAATTCTTCATGAAGATAGGCTTCAAACCCGGTTCACTCGACCCTACTCTTTTCACTAAATCTTATGATGGTGAATTGTTTGTGTGCCAAATATATGTTGATGATATTATCTTTGGCTGTACTAACCAACGTTATAGTGATGAATTTGCCTATATGATGAGTGAAGAATATCGAATGTCTATGGTGGGAGAGTTGAAATTCTTCTTAGATCTTCAAATTCGTCAACAACGCAATGTCATATTCATATTCTAGGAGAAATACCTCAAGGATGTACTGAGGAAATTCGGCATGCAAGATTGCAAAGGCATCAAAATTCCTATGCCCACAAATGGCCATCTGTGCACTGATGAAAATGGTATTGACTTCGATCATAAGGTATACCTCTCCATGATTGGCTCTTTATTGTACTTATGTGCATATAGGACAGATATAATGCTTAGTGTTTGCATGTGTGCCCGATTTCAAGCTACACCGAAGGAATCATACCATAAGGATGTGAAGCATATTCTTCGATATCTAGCTCACACACCAACACTTGGATTATGGTACCCCCAAGGGCTCGACTTTTGATCTCGTTGGATATTCTGACTCTGACCATGCTGGTGATCGTGTGGACCGCAAGTCAACATTTGGTACATGTCATTTCCTCAGACGATCTTTGGTCTATTGGTTCTCGAAGAAACAGAACTGCGTATCACTATCTACTACTGAAGCTGAGTACATTGCCGCTGGTTCTTGCTGTGCTCAATTGCTATGGATGAAGCAAACTCTCAAGGACTACGACGTCAACATGAAGAACGTGCCTCTCTTCTGTGACAATGACAGTGCCATCAAGATTGCTCACAACCGAGTTCAGCACTCGAAGAGAAAGCACATTCAGATTCGTCATCATTTTCTTCGTGATCATGTGTTGATGGGCGACATTTCTATTGAGCATATGAAGACTGAAGAACAGCTAGCTGATATCTTCACAAAGCCCTTGGATGAGAAGAGATTTAGCAAGTTGCGGTGTGAGCTAAATATCCTAGAATCTTCGAATGTTCTTTCAGAAGGACACTCATCCTAACACTTATGCAAAATTGATGACTTAGATGTGCAACACATGAAGAAACGTTTTTCTTCAACCAATGAAGAATAACACTCTTAGTGTGAAGAAATTAACAAAGAATTTGATTCTCACAACCCTACGATAATTGTACGCGGTGCCTGAAATCATCATTCTTATACGGTGGGTCACGCCACCACCAAAAGTTGAAATTCCTCAATTGATCATATTCTTCAACTTTGCATTGTCTTCACTGTTTCCGTCGTTTTTCTTCATTGGCTATACATATATATAAGTTTATGTCCTCTACAGCATTCAGTTATTGCTAATTCTTCAAGTTGGTTTTTCTGCTGAGTGAATGTGATCGGACCCTTCCCCTCTATGCTATACTCAAACCAATCTGTTCACAAATTCTTCATGTGTGTTCTATTTGAAACTCGTTCAAAATCTTCACTGTGTCCTTGTCAGCTGAAGAAATTGCGAACGGAACTTTAAAACCTATCTTATCTAAATTTTCGTCTTTGCCGCTCAAACAGTTCCGCATCCTACGATACACTTATCCATTCACCCACGATCGCACACAATCTCCACCTCTCAGTACATGGGTGACACATGTCAAGCGGATGAGAAGGGTCAGGGGCACGTTCATCCAATTTCTTCGGGCGAACAGTTTTTAACCATGGCTATAAATACCCCTCCTTCCCTTCCTCACTTCTTTTACTACACTCGATCTCTCTCCAGCTCGAGCTTCTCAAACCCTAGCGCCGCAGCTACTTCATCATCGCCGGTGAGGAAGAGCTTCACTGCCTCGACCTCGTCGTCGACATACTCGCGCCGACCGCGGAAATCTTCACTCCGCCGCCGCCGTAGTCGTCTTCCTCCGCCGAGTTAGGGCGTGGAAGATCTACACAGACGAACTTCACCTCTCCAGTTCACTATTCGTCGTGTTCTTCATCCAGGGTAATTAAAAGTTACTTTTGCAGCCCTCGTTGATTCGAATGATTATCTAGAAAATCTTCAAAGGTGTTTTTCTTCATATCTTCACACACTAAACACCTCACAAGTCATCTGTTCTTGATTCGTTTCTATAAGCATCATTTTTCTTCAAGATTCCTCAATTGTGTGGATCATCGATCTATACAACTCTGGAACCTAAGAAAAGAACGCTTACTGAAATTCTTCAAGACTCATCTGGTCAAATTCCTCAAACTTGTTCTTTTTGAAAAACCTTCTGAGAACGCATATGACCTCTCCAAATTCCTCGCAACTATACTCTATTCACAGGTACTCATGTCAGCTGCTGAATCACTAGGTTCTCATCAACTTAACTCATTTGCAGCGTTCCTCGAAGAAAAGTTGCATACTTCTCCAAAGAATTCAATTGTCCAAATTCCTCAACTGAAGAAAATGGCTGACGGTAAGAAGCCACAGAAAGGAGGAAAGAGGCCTGAGGTCAATACAGCATTTGAGATCCCTGATGAAATATATTCTGGGTACTGCACACCTACTGAGGAAACTAAGAATGAGCGCAAGGTGCGCATTCATAAGATAGAGAGGAGATGGGCTAGAGAGTGGAGGGAGTACAGATATGTCACTCCCAAGTACATGAAGAAATTCGCACTCAATCCTCCATGCCCAAGACCTCCATTGGCACCTGGCCAAATAGCTGATCCCACCAGCCTCAAGCGCGGTGAGGACTATCCTAACGAATGGGCCAAGCGCCAAGCCAAGTTAGCTAAGCAAGCCAGAGAAGCAGTGAGGAAATTCAATGAAGACTCTACTGCTGCTGCTACCTCTGTTGAGGCCTCTGTTGTCAAGCCAAAGAAGGCTATGTCAAAGAAGCCTGTGCGCAAGCCAAGTGCTTCACCAACAATGCCCTTAAGGCCAAGCTCCTCAGCAATGCCCTCACGGCCAGAATCCTCAAAGCCCTCATAGCCAATTCCTCATGCTGCTCATGCTCCCTCAAAATCCTCAGCTCCTGCAAAGTCCTCAGCTGTTCCAACAAAGTCCTCAGCACCTGTGCATCTTGCCTCGTGCCAAAGGACTGCAGGCATGTCCATTGCCTCAAAAGCTTCAGCTAGTTCCTCAGCTGTACCAACTTCCTCAACGGGACCCTCTCTACTGAAGACAAAGGCCACTGCTAGTCGAGGTCCTCGCCCTATTCCTCAGAAGAAGCAAGTTGCCTTCCAAGTGTCGTCTGATGAAGACAAAGGTGATGATGATGAACTTGCAGAAATCATCAGAGATAGGCAAGTCAGGGACGCTAGAGCCAAGGGAATAGATGTGCCACTGCTTTTGGATCCCAAGTTGATCCTCGAATACATTGATGTTTGGCACAAGGACCCCAACACTCCCATGCCTGATTTCAAGCTGACTCCTGGCCAAAGTCACTTGCTGACTCACTTCATACAAGAAGAGAAATGGAAATTTGAACAGGGGAGGAGGGTGAAGAAAGCGCAGTACAAGAAAAAGCGCTTTCTGAAGCAAAATGTTCGGAAGCTTTCACCTGAAGAACTTGTTGCTCTCCAATCAGAAATCAAGAAACTGAGTGATGAATTTGGTCGCTATTATGCTGACTGGCTGGGAGCCAAAGTCAGATTTGTAAAGATAACAGAACAGTTCACCTCCAATGTTGCAGCCCCAATGCAACAGGAAATTCCTCAGGCTGAAGCGTCTGCTCAGCCTACTGAAGAAAATGCCAGCACCGCTGATGACAATCAGGCTGCTGAAGAAAACGTGAGTTCGAGGGCTGATGACTGCATTCCAGCCACTGAAGAAATTGCCAGGGCACCCACTAGAGGTGCACCTGAAGAAAATGAAGAAAATCAGCCAGATTCCTCTGCTCCTCCTACACCTACACCAGCTCCAATCCTTCCATCTGCATCAGATGTGAAGAAGACCAAGGCTGCGGAGCATGCAGCAGTGAAGAAAAGGAAAGCATCAGCTGCTTCAGATTCTTTAGCTCCGAAGAAGATGAAGCCTATGGCAAGCTCATTTGCTACTCCCATTGATGTTGTTCCCATCTCAACCAGGCCATCAAAGGACCTTGTTCCTTTTGGTGAAGAATATGAGATCCCTAGAGGATCTGATGAAGAAAATCATTCTGCTGCTTCGTCAGAGCAGATCGATGAAGAAATTGAAGTGGATATGATCCCTTCAACACCAGTCATCTCCTCGCCCATGCCTCAGTTCATAGCTGAAGAGGCTGGCGTTGAAGAAATGGAAGATGAAGATGTGGACGTTGGCTGCTCCACACCCGTAATAAGTGATGAATTCTGGGAAAGTCAGCATCCAAACTCTCCAATGTTCACACCGTTGCAGCAAATACCTTAGTCGCCTGCACCAACTGTTCAAATGGGCTCTGAAGAAACTCACCCCACTTCATCTGTATATGAGGAAATTCCAGCCACTAGTGCTGAAGAAACTGCTGCTGCTGAACATCTGAAGACGCAGACTGCCACTGAAGAGGAACAAGAAATTCCTCAGCCTGAAGAACCTGAGATTGCGATTCCTGAGGTCGTGATGCAACTCACTAACACTCCTCTGCCCAAGCCCAAGGATCCATTCTCACGCAAGCAAAAGTTCAAGGCTGATGATTTCTTCGGCGAGCATGTATTCTTCGAAGACTACAACCCTTATAATTCTACTCGCATTAGGAAGAGGCGTTTCTGGACTGCTAGTCAAGCCAATTTCTATTCCTCAGTATTGTTCAACAAAGAGAAAATCTTCTACCATGAGCATATTCCTCACGTGGATATGGAATCTCTGTCGTGCTTCGCACCAGTCCTCAGTGTTCTTCACGGCGCTGTACTGTTAAACTTTTGCTCTGACATCTGCGATTGGAATGAAGAACTAATTCTTCAATTTTATGCAACGCTACACATCACAGGAGATTCTGAAGATGTGAATTCATGGGTGCTGGACTGGATGTCTGAAAACACTCACTACACTTCACCAGTTTCTGAATTGCTTCATGCCTTACCACTCAGTACTCCACTTGAAGAAGCTCGTTGCATCTACAGTGAACCTGAGCTTACAAATCACTACATGCAGGTTCTGATGAAACCGTTGAAGCCAGGTCAGGCACCAAGAACCAAATTCCTCGTGAAGGAATTGCTTTATGTGCCCAGAACTGTCTATCGTATTCTTACGAGGACAATGAGTCCTATCAAAGGCCACGACTCATCTGATGAGGAAATTGTTGGCATCATGAAGAATCTGGTATTCAACATCGTTCATGGCATTCCTGTCAATTATCATGATTTGTTCATGAGGATTCTGGCAAATGTTGCACTGTCTCCGTTTGAGCTGAAGCCTTATGCACCTTGCATTATGAGATTCCTCAGGACAAGGTCTTCACTCAACTACAAAGCTGATTTTCAGAATCACCTCAGCTACTTGCCCCCGATTGAAGTTCTCAAGCAGACCTATTCCTCGGTTGATGGAAAGGGCAAGGCACCAGCTATTATAGATGAAGGCATTCGTCCATTGGATGGTAAATTTCGCAAAGCTGCCTCTTATTCCACCAATGATGACTCTGCTACACATGACTCTGCCAATGCACACAAGTCTACTCCTCAAGACACTGCTCCTCGTGTGATGACTGATCGTGAGCTTCTGCTTAGTCTTCACCAGAAGGTGGATCAAAATCACAAATGGGTTAAGCGTCAGTTTGGTTCATTTCTTCACAACATGACTGCTACACACAATGCAGTGAAGAAAAACCATTACTACCTCCATGAAGTCTTCGGTCGCACCTGGGCAATCCTGTCACATCTGTATGGTGAAGATGATCTGAAGAAAATGGGTCTCAAGGAAGATTTTGACTGGTCCGCACCTCCACCGAAGAAATTCAGGAAGGTCAAGGTTCCTTCTCTGGTGGCCATCTCATATTCTTCATCGCGCGACACTGATGAAAATGAAGACTTGGACGACACTGCAGCAGGCCCTACTACAACAAACGACCCCAATAACACTGGCGCTCCTTCATCAACTTGATATTCTTCAGGGGCATTAGTCCTCATATTCGATCCTTTTGGTCATTTGATGACAAAGGGGGGGAATTTTGAGTTAGTCTTCAAGCGGGTCTTTCTATATGGGCATTTTTTTCAAGTTACAACTCTCGTTATTCTGAGACTTTATTGGATCGAGTTGTAAACTTAAACCCGATGGTGCTCTGATACATTTTTCTGCATGCTTATTCCTCGTTAATATTATTGCACACATGCTGAATTACATCAGTCACCATATTTCATCATGCATTTCAAATTCTTCACTTTTATATGTCAAATGCGTGTATGAATTACAACATATAGGTGGAGATCTCCATGTTTCAACTCTTCAAGTGTGCATTGCTTCAAAAGCAAATTCCTCACTATGCACATCTTCAGGGGGGGGGTTCCTCTATATCTTGCAATCAAATTCCTCAATATCAGTATTTACACTTCATATGTTTATCCCCATTGAAAACTTAACCTATATTGTCATCAATCACCAAAAGGGGGAGATTGTAAGTGCATCTAGTGCCCCTTAGTGATTTTCGTGTATTGAAGACTTATAGGTTAAGGGACTAATGTGATTATGAGTGTACACAGGTCTATAAGTCTATGAGGAGTTTTATATTTACAGAGAAAGTCGACCCCTAAAAATGAAGTTCTTCGTCTGAAGACTTTGGTATTATGAAGACTTTCTGAAGACTTTGAAAGTGAAGAAATTGATGTGACCTTGCAGACTTGGTATTCATTCGAGGAACATGAAGCGTGAAGACTTTTGTTTTCATAGTTTCTTTTTCTCTTTCTTGAGTCATAGGAAACACCGTGCTATTAAAGGGGGTCGAGGAAATACTAAGGAAAAATTTCCAAGTGATGCTCAACTCAAAATCCTACACCTACCAATCCCTTCGAGTGAAGCCATTGGAAATCTCATACAGTCCAGTCATATTCTTCAGTGACAGAGACAAAGTTCTTCTGGTCTCTGAGGAATTTGTTCTGACTAAGGAGTTAGGAATTCGCTAGTGCGGATTTCCTACACAGTGAGGAACATGATAGCCATGAGGATTTTGCTACTCAAAATTCCGACCGTTGCTGTGCTATGTGTTGGGTTCCGTAGTAATTTCAAAAAATTTCCTACGCACACGCAAGATCATGTGATGCATAGCAACGAGAGGAGAGTGTTGTCTACGTACCCAACGCAGACCGACTGCGGAAGCAATGACACGACGTAGAAGAAGTAGTCGTACGTCTTCACAATCCAACCGATCAAGCACCGAAACTACGGCACCTCCGAGTTCGAGCACACGTTCAGCTCGATGACGATCCCCGGACTCCGATCCAGCAAAGTGTCGGGGAAGAGTTTCGTCAGCACGACGGCGTGGTGACGATCTTGATGAACTACAGCAGCAGGGCTTCGCCTAAACTCCGCTACAGTATTATCGAGGAATATGGTGGCAGGGGGCACCACACACGGCTAAGGAATCGATCACGTGGATCAACTTGTGTCAACTTGTGTGTTTAGAGGTGCCCCTGCCTCAGTATATAAAGGAGCCAAGGGGGGAGGGTGCGCCGGCCAGGAGGAGGAGGCGCAGGAGGAGTCCTACTCCTACCGGGATTAGGACTCCCCTCCAATCCTATTCCAACTAGGATTCCCAAGGGGGAAAGAGGGAGAGGGGTGGCCGACCACCTCTCCTAGTCCTAATAGGACTAGGGGAAGGGGGGAGGCGCGCAGCCCCCTTGGGCTGCCCCTTTCTCCTTTCCACTAAGGCCCATGAAGGCCCATGTGGTTCCCGGGGGGTTCCGGTAACCTCCCGGTAACCCGGTAAAATCCCGATTTCACCCGGAACACTTACGATGTCCAAACATAGGCTTCCAATATATCAATCTTTATGTCTCGACCATTTCGAGACTCCTCGTCATGTCCGTGATCACATCCGGGACTCCGAACAACCTTCGGTACATCAAAATGCATAAACTCATAATATAACTGTCATCGTAACCTTAAGCGTGCGGACCCTACGGGTTCGAGAACAATGTAGACATGACCGAGACATGTCTCTGGTCAATAACCAATAGCGGGACCTGGATGCCCATATTGGCTCCTACATATTCTACGAAGATCTTTATCGGTCAGACCGCATAACAACATACGTTGTTCCCTTTGTCATCGGTATGTTACTTGCCCGAGATTCGATCATCGGTATCCAATACCTAGTTCAATCTCGTTACCGGCAAGTCTCTTTACTCGTTCCGTAATACATCATCTCACAACTAACATATTAGTTGTAATGCTTGCAAGGCTTATGTGATGTGTATTACCGAGAGGGCCCAGAGATACCTCTCCGACAATCGGAGTGACAAATCCTAATCTCGAAATACGCCAACCCAACATCGACCATTGGAGACACCTGTAGTACTCCTTTATAATCACCCAGTTACGTTGTGACGTTTGGTAGTACCCAAAGTGTTCCTCCGGTAAACGGGAGTTGCATAATCTCATAGTCATAGGAACATGTATAAGTCATGAAGAAAGCAATAGCAACATACTAAACGATCGGGTGCTAAGCTAATGGAATGGGTCATGTCAATCAGATCATTCTACTAATGATGTGACCTCGTTAATCAAATAACAACTCTTTGTTCATGGTTAGGAAACATAACCATCTTTGATTAACGAGCTAGTCAAGTAGAGGCATACTAGTGACACTATGTTTGTCTATGTATTCACACATGTATTATGTTTCCGGTAAATACAATTCTAGCATGAATAATAAACATTTATCATGATTATAAGGAAATAAATAATAACTTTATTATTGCCTCTAGGGCATATTTCCTTCAGTCTCCCACTTGCACTAGAGACAATAATCTAGATTACACTGTAATGATTCTAACACCCATGGAGCCTTGGTGCTGATCATGTTTTGCTCGTGGAAGAGGCTTAGTCAACGGGTCTGCAACATTCAGATCCGTATGTATCTTGCAAATCTCTATGTCTCCCACCTGGACTAGATCCCGGATGGAGTTGAAGCGTCTCTTGATGTGTTTGGTCCTTTTGTGAAATCTGGATTCCTTTGCCAAGGCAATTGCACCAGTATTGTCACAAAAGATTTTCATTGGACCCGATGCACTAGGTATGACACCTAGATCAGATATGAACTCCTTCATCCAGACTCCTTCATTTGCTGCTTCCGAAGCAGCTATGTATTCCGCTTCACATGTAGATCCCGCTACGACGCTTTGTTTAGAACTGCACCAACTGACAGCTCCACCGTTTAATGTAAACACGTATCCGGTTTGCGATTTAGAATCGTCCGGATCAGTGTCAAAGCTTGCATCAACGTAACCTTTTACGATGAGCTCTTTGTCACTTCCATATACGAGAAACATATCCTTAGTCCTTTTCAGGTATTTCAGGATGTTCTTGACCGCTGTCCAGTGATCCATTCCTGGATTACTTTGGTACCTCCCTGCTAAACTTATAGCAAGGCACACATCAGGTCTGGTACACAGCATTGCATACATGATAGAGCCTATGGCTGATGCATAGGGAACATCTTTCATATTCTCTCTATCTTCTGCAGTGGTCGGGCATTGAGTCTTACTCAATTTCACACCTTGTAACACAGGCAAGAACCCTTTCTTTGCTTGATCCATTTTGAACTTCTTCAAAATTTTGTCAAGGTATGTGCTTTGTGAAAGTCCAATTAAGCGTCTTGATCTATCTCTATAGATCTTAATGCCTAATATGTAAGCAGCTTCACCGAGGTCTTTCATTGAAAAACTTTTATTCAAGTATCCCTTTATGCTATCCAGAAATTCTATATCATTTCCAATCAGTAATATGTCATCCACATATAATATCAGAAATGCTACAGAGCTCCCACTCACTTTCTTGTAAATACAGGCTTCTCCGAAAGTCTGTATAAAAACAAATGCTTTGATCACACTATCAAAACGTTTATTCCAACTCCGAGAGGCTTGCACCAGTCCATAAATGGATCGCTGGAGCTTGCACACTTTGTTAGCTCCCTTTGGATCGACAAAACCTTCTGGTTGCATCATATACAACTCTTCTTCCAGGAATCCATTCAGGAATGCAGTTTTGACATCCATTTGCCAAATTTCATAATCATAAAATGCGGCAATTGCTAACATGATTCGGACGGACTTAAGCATCGCTACGGGTGAGAAGGTCTCATCGTAGTCAATTCCTTGAACTTGTCGAAAAACTTTTGCGACAAGTCGAGCTTTGTAGACAGTAACATTACCATCAGCGTCAGTCTTCTTCTTAAAGATCCATTTATTCTCAATTGCTTGCCGATCATCGGGCAAGTCAACCAAAGTCCATACTTTGTTCTCATACATGGATCCCATCTCAGATTTCATGGCTTCAAGCCACTTTGCGGAATCTGGGCTCACCATCGCTTCTTCATAGTTCGTAGGTTCATCATGATCTAGTAGCATGACTTCCAGAACAGGATTTCCGTACCACTCTGGCGCGGATCTTACTCTGGTTGATCTACGTGGTTCAGTAGTATCTTGATCTGAAGTTTCATGATCATTATCATTGGCTTCCTCACTAACCGGTGTAGGTGTCACTGAAACAGTTTTCTGTGATGAGCTACTCTCCAGTAAGGGAGCAGGTACAGTTACCTCGTCAAGTTCTACTTTCCTCCCACTCACTTCTTTCGAGAGAAACTCCTTCTCTAGAAATGATCCATTCTTAGCAACGAATGTTTTGCCTTCGGATCTGTGATAGAAGGTGTACCCAACAGTTTCCTTTGGGTATCCTATGAAGACACATTTCTCCGATTTGGGTTCGAGCTTATCAGGTTGAAGTTTTTTCACATAAGCATCGCAGCCCCAAACTTTAAGAAACGACAACTTTGGTTTCTTGCCAAACCACAGTTCATAAGGCGTCGTCTCAACGGATTTTGATGGTGCCCTATTTAACGTGAATGCGGCCGTCTCTAAAGCATATCCCCAAAATGATAGCGGTAAATCAGTAAGAGACATCATAGATCGCACCATATCTAGTAAAGTACGATTACGACGTTCGGACACACCATTACGCTGTGGTGTTCCGGGTGGCGTGAGTTGCGAAACTATTCCACAATTTTTCAAATGTACACCAAACTCGTAACTCAAATATTCTCCTCCACGATCAGATCGTAGAAACTTAATTTTCTTGTTACGATGATTTTCAACTTCACTCTGAAATTCTTTGAACTTTTCAAATGTTTCAGACTTATGTTTCATTAAGTAAATATACCCATATCTGCTTAAATCATCTGTGAAGGTGAGAAAATAACGATATCCGCCACGAGCCTCAATATTCATCGGGCCACATACATCGGTATGTATGATTTCCAATAAATCTGTTGCTCTCTCCATAGTACCGGAGAACGGTGTTTTAGTCATCTTGCCCAAGAGGCACGGTTCGCAAGTACCAAGTGATTCATAATCAAGTGGTTCCAAAAGTCCATCGGTATGGAGTTTCTTCATGCGCTTTATACCGATATGACCTAAACGACAGTGCCACAAATAAGTTGCACTTTCATTATCAACTCTGCATCTATTGGTTTCAACATTATGAATATGTGTATTACTACTATCGAGATTTAGTAAGAATAGACCACTCTTCAAGGGTGCATGACCATAAAAGATATTACTCATCTAAATAGAACAACCATTATTCTCTGATTTAAATGAATAACCGTCTCGCATTAAACAAGATCCAGATATAATGTTCATGCTCAACGCTGGCACCAAATAACAATTATTTAGGTCTAATATTAATCCCGAAGGTAGATGTAGAGGTAGCGTGCCGACCGCGATCACATCGACTTTGGAACCGTTTCCCACGCGCATCGTCACCTCGTCCTTTGCTAGTGCCCGCTTATTCTGTAGTCCCTGTTTCGAGTTGCAAATATTAGCAACAGAACCAGTATCAAATACCCAGGTGCTACTGCGAGCTCTAGTAAGGTACACATCAATAACATGTATATCACATATACCTTTGTTCACCTTGCCATCCTTCTTATCCGCCAAATACTTGGGGCAGTTCCGCTTCCAGTGACCAGTCTGCTTGCAGTAGAAGCACTCAGTTTCAGGCTTAGGTCTAGACTTGGGTTTCTTCTCTTGAGCAGCAACTTGCTTGCCGTTCTTTTTGAAGTTCCCCTTTTTCTTCCCTTTGCCCTTTTTCTTGAAACTAGTGGTCTTGTTAACCATCAACACTTGATGCTCCTTCTTGATTTCTACCTCCGCAGCTTTCAGCATTGCGAAGAGCTCGGGAATAGTCTTGTTCATCCCTTGCATATTATAGTTCATCACGAAGCTCTTGTAGCTTGGTGGCAGTGATTGGAGAATTCTGTCAATGACGCAATCATCCGGAAGATTAACTCCCAATTGAATCAAGTGATTATTATACCCAGACATTTTGAGTATATGCTCACTAACAGAACTGTTCTCCTCCATCTTGCAGCTATAGAACTTATTGGAGACTTCATATCTCTCAATCCGGGCATTTGCTTGAAATATTAACTTCAACTCCTGGAACATCTCATATGCTCCATGACGTTCAAAACGTCGTTGAAGTCCCGATTCTAAGCCGTAAAGCATGGCACACTGAACTATCGAGTAGTCATCAGCTTTGCTCTGCCAGACGTTCATAACATCTGGCGTTGCTCCAGCAGCAGGCCTGGCACCCAGCGGTGCTTCCAGGACGTAATTCTTCTGTGCAGCAATGAGGATAATCCTCAAGTTACGGACCCAGTCCGTGTAATTGCTACCATCATCTTTCAACTTTGCTTTCTCAAGGAACGCATTAAAATTTAACGGAACAACAGCACGAGCCATCTATCTACAATCAACATAAACAAGCAAGATACTATCAGGGACTAAGTTCATGATAAATTTAAGTTCAATTAATCATATTACTTAAGAACTCCCACTTAGATAGACATCCCTCTAATCCTCTAAGTGATCACGTGATCCAAATCAACTAAACCATAACCGATCATCACGTGAGATGGAGTAGTTTTCAATGGTGAACATCGTTTATGTTGATCATATCTACTATATGATTCACGCTCGACCTTTCGGTCTTCGTGTTCCGAGGCCATATCTGCATATGCTAGGCTCGTCAAGTTTTACCTGAGTATTCTGCGTGTGCAAAACTGGCTTGCACCCGTTGTAGATGGACGTAGAGCTTATCACACCCGATCATCACGTGGTGTCTGGGCACGACGAACTTTGGCAACGGTGCATACTCAGGGAGAACACTTCTTGATAATTTAGTGAGAGATCATCTTATAATGCTACCGTCAATCAAAGCAAGATAAGATGCATAAAAAGATAAACATCACATGCAATCAATATAAGTGATATGATATGGCCATCATCATCTCGTGCTTGTGATCTCCATCTCCGAAGCACCGTCATGATCACCATCGTCACCGGCGCGACACCTTGATCTCCATCGTAGCATCGTTGTCGTCTCGCCAATCTTATGCTTCCACGACTATCACTACCGTTTAGTAATAAAGTAAAGCATTACATCGCGATTGCATTGCATACAATAAAGCGACAACCATATGGCTCCTGCCAGTTGCCGATAACTCGGTTACAAAACATGATCATCTCATACAATAAAATTCAGCATCATGCTTTGACCATATCACATCACAACATGCCCTGCAAAAACAAGTTAGACGTCCTCTACTTTGTTGTTGCATGTTTTACGTGGCTGCTACGGGCTTAAGTAAGAACCAATCTCACCTACGCATCAAAACCACAACGATAGTTTGTCAAATAGACTCCGTTTTAACCTTCGCAAGGACCGGGCGTAGCCATACTTGGTTCAACTAAAGTTGGAGAGGCAGTCGCCCGCAAGCCATCTCTGTGCAAAGCACGTCGAGGGAACCGGTCTCGCATAAGCGTACGCGTAAGGTTGGTCCGGGTCGTCTCGTCCAACAATACCGCCGAACCAAAATATGACATGCTGGTAGGCAGTATGACTTGTATCGTCCACAACTCACTTGTGTTCTACTCGTGCATATAACATCAACATCATTAACCTAGGCTCGGATGCCACTGTTGGGTTTCGTAGTAATTTCAAAAATTTCCTACGCACACGCAAGATCATGTGATGCATAGCAACGAGAGGAGAGTGTTGTCTACGTACCCAACGCAGACCGACTGCGGAAGCGATGACACGACGTAGAAGAAGTAGTCGTACGTCTTCACAATCCAACCGATCAAGCACCGAAACTACGGCACCTCCGAGTTCGAGCACACGCTCAGCTCGATGACGATCCCCGGACTCCGATCCAGCAAAGTGTCGGGGAAGAGTTTCGTCAGCACAACGGCGTGGTGACGATCTTGATGAACTACAGCAGCAGGGCTTCGCCTAAACTCCGCTACAGTATTATCGAGGAATATGGTGGCAGGGGGCACCGCACACGGCTAAGGAATCGATCACGTGGATCAACTTGTGTAAACTTGTGTGTTTAGAGGTGCCCCTGCCTCAGTATATAAAGGAGCCAAGGGGGGAGGGTGCACCGGCCAGGAGGGGGAGGCGCAGGAGGAGTCCTACTCCTACCGGGATTAGGACTCCCCTCCAATCCTATTCCAACTAGGATTCCCAAGGGGGAAAGAGGGAGAGGGGTGGCCGGCCACCTCTCCTAGTCCTAATAGGACTAGGGGAAGGGGGGAGGCGCGCAGCCCCCTTGGGCTGCCCCTTTCTCCTTTCCACTAAGGCCCATGAAGGCCCATGTGGTTCCCGGGGGGTTCCGGTAACCTCCCGGTAACCCGGTAAAATCCCGATTTCACCCGGAACACTTCCGATGTCCAAACATAGGCTTCCAATATATCAATCTTTATGTCTCGACCATTTCGAGACTCCTCGTCATGTCCGTGATCACATCCGGGACTCCAAACAACCTTCGGTACATCAAAATGCATAAACTCATAATATAACTGTCATCGTAACCTTAAGCGTGCGGACCCTACGGGTTCGAGAACAATGTAGACATGACCGAGACATGTCTCTGGTCAATAACCAATAGCGGGACCTGGATGCCCATATTGGCTCCTACATATTCTACGAAGATCTTTATCGGTCAGACCGCATAACAACATACGTTGTTCCCTTTGTCATCGGTATGTTACTTGCCCGAGATTCGATCGTCGGTATCCAATACCTAGTTCAATCTCGTTACCGGCAAGTCTCTTTACTCGTTCCGTAATACATCATCTCACAACTAACATATTAGTTGTAATGCTTGCAAGGCTTATGTGATGTGTATTACCGAGAGGGCCCAGAGATACCTCTCCGACAATCGGAGTGACAAATCCTAATCTCGAAATACGCCAACCCAACATCGACCATTGGAGACACCTGTAGTACTCCTTTATAATCACCCAGTTACGTTGTGACGTTTGGTAGTACCCAAAGTGTTCCTCCGGTAAACGGGAGTTGCATAATCTCATAGTCATAGGAACATGTATAAGTCATGAAGAAAGCAATAGCAACATACTAAACGATCGGGTGCTAAGCTAATGGAATGGGTCATGTCAATCAGATCATTCTACTAATGATGTGACCTCGTTAATCAAATAACAACTCTTTGTTCATGGTTAGGAAACATAACCATCTTTGATTAACGAGCTAGTCAAGTAGAGGCATACTAGTGACACTATGTTTGTCTATGTATTCACACATGTATTATGTTTCCGGTAAATACAATTCTAGCATGAATAATAAACATTTATCATGATTATAAGGAAATAAATAATAACTTTATTATTGCCTCTAGGGCATATTTCCTTCACTATGCGCCAGCTGTCCCAAAATATCTATCCATCTAACGGTCATATCATTGAAGGGCATTTGTGCCTTATCATGTTGGGCTGCTCCCTAGGCTATAAATAGCCGCCCCCTACAACCACTAGTTGGTTGGCTGCTCCGAGAGAAACTGACACTTGTCATTTGAGAGCAACCCATCCTCTGAGAACTTTGAGCGAAAATCATCAAGTGAGGAAAAACCCAAAACCCAAACACCTACAAACCCCAAGTGATTGAGCATCACTAAAGAGATTGATCCTGCGTCGATCCGACGCTTGTTAACTTTGAAGACTGTGCTTCTTCCAGACGGTTAGGCGTCATGGTCTAGAGCATCCAAGAGGAATTGTGGATCACCGAGTGACCAAGTTTGTGAAGGTTTTGAAGTCGCATGAATACTTACCATGAGTGATTGGGTGAGGTCTGTGTGACCTTAGCTCAAGGAGAATACGGTGATGACTTGGTGTCCTGAGCTACGTGCTCAGGACTGGGTGTCCGGGACTGTGTGTCCTTGAGTTTAAATACTCAGCCGCTCCAACCAGACGTACAACTGAGACAGCAGTTGGAACTGGTCTACCAAATCATTGTCTTCACCAAGCTTACTGGTTCTATTTCCTCAACTCTTTCATTTCCTCATAACTGTGTTATGTGCTTGTTTATATCTGTGTTTGAAGACTTTGACTGAAGACTTTCTCAATTTCCTCAGTTCAATTTCTTCAGTCTGTTTGTCTTCATCCTGTGTTATCATGTGCTTACGCTAGCTGTACTCTGTGCCTGTCTTCATTTCATCATGATGACCATGCTTGTATTCTGTTATGTTTACTTTTGAGTACTTATTCCACTGCTAGTAGTTCTTCGCTAAGGAATTTCCTCACCAGCAAATTCCTCAGTGAAGAATTTCATAAAAATCGCCTATTCACCCCCCCTCTAGTTGATATAACACATTTTCAGTTTTATTCTTGCAAAGTAGTTCTAGCATCACACCTACAAAATAGTTTCATACTTGTTTCCAATAAAGCAAACAACAAGTGTGCATAGAGTTGTACCGGTGGTCGATAGAACTTGAGGGAATATTTGTTCCGCCTTTAGCTCCTAATTGGGTTCGGCACTGTTATTTATCGAAGAAGGCTACAAACAATCCCCTATACTTGTGGGTTATCAATGGTACGCCTGCCATCTTGCAATAGAGACCGTCCGTTCTATATCTGACGAGTAGAAATTAAACTAAAAGATACCCGCACCTCTCTCCATATTTGCAGAGAAGGCCTTCCCTCGTTCATCCTTATCTCCAACAACCTCATTCTTGAGCAATTAAAAAAGGAAGCCTCTGGAACAAACTGGCATGGTGGTCGCTACCTGCGTCGTCCATCCCCATGCCTCCGCTCAGTTCAACCACCAATCACCACCACACCCCACTCGTCCTCACCTTATCTCTCCTCTTTCTCGAGATATCCTTAGTTTTTACACATGGGATTACTCCCACATGGGTCAATCACAATAGGTGTTTTACAAATAAATGCATCTTGATGTTCCGTGCAATGCATGGACATCTTGCTAGTACTCCTACAGAAGACTTAGTTGGTGATGATGATGTGTCTGCCATCCGTCATTTCTGACCATTAGATCTACATCTAACGACTGTGAGGTAAGTTGTTGCCTTTTCTCAACAACATCCCACTTCTCTACCAATTTACAGAAAAATCCTTAATTACTATCTTAAAACCAACCACATTCCTCCCCCACCTCACCAAAATAGCCCAAGGAATATATTCTGATTGAAACATAATATATCTCTAGTGATATATGTATAACCAAATTAGAGTGTTTTCTATCAAGTTTGTATACAAGTATTATTCTAAGTATGATCCGTTGCAACGCACATGAACATTGCTAGTATTTCCAACCATGCAAAAAATGCTAGTATTCCCATAGTTTCGAGTTTTCCATCAAGATATTAGTCACTCATGGTTGATATTTAGTTTGAATTACGTACACATAGGCACTATGTAACTAGCCATGCTTATTGGCTTCCAAAGCTTAACTTTCCCTCCTACTTATAGTATGTAGAATACTTAACAAGAAACTACCACTTTCAACCAGCCCTAGGAAGAAACTATTTTACAAAAAATAGCAAAAACATACCCAGATTTTTTAATCCGCGCCCAAAAACTACTACCTAGTGTCGATTAGGCTCGTTTAGACCCATTTATGACAGGGTTGGCCCACATGTCCGTGCTGGCGAGGCAGCTTAAACCAGCATTTTGTTTGACCGTTGACATAAGGGACCCACATCTGACCTTCTATCCTGTTCTTCCTCCTCCAATCATTATTTTTCCTGAACATTACTTCAAACGGTACTGATGCGTGTTCGTCGGTGGCGTCGGTGATGAGCGAGTTGGCCACTGCTCCGCCGGACGGGCCGAATGCCGTGCTGGCCTCCACACGGGTTGGTTGGCTGGCCCGAGCGTGACTCATAGGCGAGCAATCCGTCGCGCTGGCCTTTGCTCGAGCCAAATAGTTGGCCTTTGTGGGGTGCGCACGAGCAAGTCGCCGCACCGCTGTGCCAACCTAGCTAGCAAACCTTGCAGACAAGCAGCTGGATGCATCTAGCAGGGTGTGTGCTATCTTGGCTAGCTAGCAGCCGCGAGCATCGGGCGGAGCTGGCATCCGGGCTGCCGCAAGATGGGCTCCGCACCACCGGCAGTTTTGACCTCGCCTTCTATCGGTGGCGGTAGCTACGTCCCATGGCCGAGGATGACTAGGTGGATGGGCCGGAGGTAGGAGGTCACTTGGGGATTTTTGTCCGGACTGACATGTAGGTCCCACAAGTCATAACGCCTAAGTTGCCGGTCGAAAAGAAGGCGTTGACTTAGATGCGACATGGGTTCAAACATGCATATAACGACATTTTGTAGAGTAGTCATTTCTTGGTAGGGTTGGTTGGTAAGTGGTAGTAGTTCTTGGCATTATTAGTGGTTTCTTGTAAGGAACAATGTACTAGCGACAAAAGGCGATTCTAGGTTGCGTTGTACTCCAATGAGTACTACTATCTCGTTTTGTGGGTTCAATTTCGGCCGAAGGCACGAAGGCGGCCTTCTTTTAAATAGTAACCTTGCTGCGAGCCAATATTGTACACTGGTAGTTTGACTTTTGAAGTCGAACAGACGTGTCGCACCACAATCTGGGTGCACTGAATAGCCCAGCCACGTGAATGTGTTTTCCCTCCCATCATCTCGTGGCTCGCATACTAGAGTAGTACTCCTATATATCAATTCACACCATGCAAAGTTTCTCGCCTGTGTGCTCGCCCTAGCCGCACCTCGCTTGCAGCTTCCACATCATCTAGCATATTTAAACTAGCGCCTCCCAATTAAGCCCGAGGAGCCGTAAAATTCTGATGCACCATTGAGAACTGTGCAATATGGGTCTATACGTAAAGTGCTAGTACTCTACTACTCTGTAGCTTGTGGCGTTGCACGCACGGACTTCACTCCTTTATCGCTCTATAAAAGAAATTCCTCTTGACGTGATTTTTTTGTTTTGAAACGGAGGCAAAAGCTTTGCCTTATCTCATCATAAAGAAGGAACTACTAACAAAGTTCGATGAGATCCGTTACACCTCCACAAATGGAAGCGAAGAGCCTAGTCTCATTGTATCAAAGAACTCAAATGTTCTGCCCCCGCAGTAACTATCGCTAATAAACAGGCTTCTAGTGTGTGCGTGACAGGAGCGGCTGAGTAGGCCAGCTATGCGCTTGAATAGAGCATGGAGAGTATGCACTACGCAGGTGTACTTTCCCTGCATTGATAGTACAATGATGGTTCTAGAGAACAGTAGTACCCTCCACTTGCAACTGTAGCTCCCTGGCCTTGAGATTCAAGAGTTCAAAACGGGTGCACTATAGAAGTACTACAGTACATCGCACTAGTTGAGAAAGTAGTAGTACTACTGCTACAGTATGAGTACGTAGTAAATAATCGCCTCAACATCGTGGGGCACGAGGCACTACCACTATGGGTGCCCGCATAATTTCCTTAGTGAAGGGACGAGCCCCTGCGGTTACTACGCTCTTATCTCCTCCTCGCTAGTTCCCCTCCCCCGAAGAGAAGGGAGTTCGTCGCTACTCCCATGGATTCGCCAGGTGGTTCTCCTCCTCGTCGAGGCTGGGAGAACTTGGACGACGATCCTCTGGGAGAAATCGCATGCTGCTCTGATGTCCTCACCGCCGCAAGATGCTACCTCTTGAGCACTGTGTTGGTTTTCCCTTGAAGAGGAAAGGGTGATGCAACAAAGTAGCTTAAGTATTTCCTTAGTTTTTGAGAACCAAGGTATCAATCCAGTAGGAGGCCACGCTCAAGTCCCTTGCACCTACACAAACAAATAAGAACCTTGCAACCAACGTGATAAAGGGGTTGTCAATCCCTTAAAGGCCACTTGCAAAAGTGAGATCTGATAGAGAAGATAAGATAATATTTTTGGTATTTTATGATAAAGACTGGAAGTAAAGAAAGCAAAATAAACAGCGCAAGAAATAGCTTGTTGACAGGAGATTAATATGATAGAAAATAGACCCGGGGGCCATAGGTTTCACTAGTGGCTTCTCTCAAGATAGCATAAGTATTACGGTGGGTAAACAAATTACTGTCGAGCAATTCATAGAATTGAGCATAGGTATGAGAATATCTAGGTATGATCATGTATATAGGCATCACGTCCGTGACAAGTAGACTGACTCCTGCATACATCTACTACTATTACTCCACACATCGACCGCTATCCAGCATGCATCTAGAATATTAAGTTCATAAGAATAGAGTAACGCTTTAAGCAAGATGACATGATGTAGAGGGATAAACTCATGAAATATGATATAAACCCCATCTTTTTATCCTCGATGGCAACAATACAATACGTGTCGTGTCCCCTACTGTCACTGGGATCGAGCACCGCAAGATTGAACCCAAAGCTAAGCACTTCTCCCATTGCAAGCAAGATCAATCTAGTAGGCCAAATCAAACTGATAATTCGAAGAGACTTGCAAAGATAACCAATCATACATAAAAGAGAAGATTCAAATATTGTTCATACATAATCTTGATCATAAACCCAAAAATCATCAGATCTCGACAAACACGCCGCAAAAGAAGATTACATCGAGTTGATCTCCAACAGAATCGAGGAGAACTTTGTATTGAGATCCAAAGAGAGAGAAGAAGCCATCTAGCTAATAACTATGGACCCGAAGGTCTGAGGTAAACTACTCACACATCATCGGAGAGGCTATGTTGTTGATGCAGAAGCCCTTCATGATCAATCCCCCCCGGCAGAGCGCCAGAAAAGGCCCCAAGATGGGATCTCACGGGTACCGAAGGTTGCGGTGGTGGAATTAGGTTTTCGTGGTGCTCCTGGATGGTTTGGGGGTACGTAGGTATATATAGGATGAAGAAGTAGGTCGGTGGAGCCATGAGGGCCCCACGAGGGTGGAGGGCGCGCCCAGGGGGGTAGGCTCGCCCCCTGCCTCGTGGCCTCCTCGTTGATTGCTTGTCTTCCACTCCAAGTCCTCTAGATCATGTTTGTTCCAAAAATCACGCTCCCGAAGGTTTCATTCCGTTTGGACTCCATTTGATATTCTTTTTTTGCGAAACACTAAAATAGGCAAAAAAACAGCAATTTGGGCTGGGCCTCCGGTTAATAGGTTAGTCCCAAAAATAATATAAAGTGTATAAATAATCCCATTAAATATCCAAAACAGAATATATAATAGGATGGAACAATCAAAAATTATAGATACGTTGGAGACGTATCAAGCATCCCCAAGCTTAATTCCTGCTCGTCCTCAAGTAGGTAAATGATAAAAAACAGAATTTTTAATGTGGAATGCTTCTTAGCATAATTTTCAATGTAATTATTTTTATTGTGGCATGAATATTTAGATCCGAAAGATTCAAGATAAAAGTTTAATGTTGACATAAAAACAATAATACTTCAAACATGCTAACCAAGCAATTATGTCTTATCAAAATAACATAGCCAAAGGAAGCTTATCCCTACAAAATCATATAGTTAGACTATGTTTCAATTTTGTCACACAAAACGTTCTCATCATGCATAACCTCGATTACAAGCCGAGCAATTGGTTCATACTTTTTAACGCGCTTCAGCCTTTTCAACCCTTACGCAATACATGAGCGCAAGCCATCGATATAGCACTATGGGTGGAATAAAGTATAATGATGGGGGTTATGCAAGGTTGGAAAAGTGGTAGGCGTAACCGAGGCGGTTGGCCTTCGCCTAGTGCCTAGGCAGCGCTTAAGCGCCCTAGGCGCAGCCTAGGCTGCTATATAACTTTTACTATCAGGGTTTATATGTGTCGGAGTATGACGATCTATGGGACCATCGAGCCACCTTTTTAGTCCGGCTGGGGTGATCGACGAACATAGAGAGCAAATCCAGAAGTTGATGAACGTGGTTTTCCCAGGTTTGGGCGCCGTGGGGGTGTAAAACCCTACTCTTGTTCTTTGGGTGGAGTGACTTGGGGCACAAGTTACAGACGCAACTTGCTAGAAAGATGCGTGCAAGGTGCATCTACTGTGTAGGCATGTGCAAACCGTCGACCTGTGCCAAGGTAGCCATTGACTTCCTTTTATAAACAAAAAGGGGTCACCACAGGGCATCATGGTCATTTACATGTATGAATAGTGGTTTCAATGTTATCTAACCCAATCCTGCCGGACTAGGACAAGGGCATTCAATGCACCATGAGTTGCTAACGATCATTTGGCCAAAGGCGTCTCTCCTTCTGTGTCATCGGGTTGGCCACCTCTATCTTCTTGACACGTCCACTAGATGGGTGTCGATAAAGTCAACATTTATGCAATGTGCTGACACGTGCCCTGTTGATCCTCCCCAAGCCGCCTGCCTGCTCGACACCTAATCTTGACAAGCCATATATTGGTCGATGAGGTGGAGTGGCTGAAGAGCAAGAGGGGGAATTTCCCAGCGAGGAGTTTACCGGGTATGTGGCTTGCCGGTGCTGAGCTTGCCGACAACTGGAGTCTTGACCTTCAGTACTAAATTACTATTTCTCGATGACTTGTCGGGATGTCTTTTTCATGGTCTTGGTTGCCCATGTCTTGAGTCTTGGGTACAGTTGTCCTCCGGCAAACCCTTGCCGTCTAAAGGGATACAACTACCTATGCACAAGTCTGGGGGTACTAAAGGACCCCTGATTTAGTACACCAACAATATCTGGTTATTATATGTATATTCTACTAGTACAAATGCCCGTGCGTTGCATCGAGCGAAATATTAAGTATAAATTGTTCCACGTGCTATTATGCAACATTTTTTAATATAATTTTTGCAAATGTTAGCAATAAGGTCAATGTAACCTTTGAGTGTAGCAATTATGATCTCGACGCACCGCGATCTAGCAGTGTCCTTGCAACAGGACTGTAATGAACGAAATTGCTATCTTTCCTCTAAAAAACAGAAATAAGGCAACCTGCAAAAAGTAAGGCTCGACAATGTTTTTATCTGTGGTGACGACCGACCCTGTTTGTACTTCCTAGGTTGCGACACCAAGACAGCCCGATACAAATTATGGAATGCTGCTAGTAATTACGGATATTTTTTTAATAGAGATTCTGTCGATTGTCATCACTGACCACACGTAGCTGAGTGCCTGAGTCAAAGAATAAAAGCGTCTGAAACCATGCAATATCAAAATGTCCGTTCATGCCCATGTAGCCACATCACACAACAACAAAAGTTCATCCGAATAAAGCTCAGCAAGAAAGGGGAAAACATGGAAACATGAAACAGAAGTACATGACTATAGAATCGATCAAAGAAAAGAAAATACAACCCTGATGGGGAAACTAGTTCATACTGTTGCATTCCAAAAAACTATTGAAGAAAACACAGAAGGTCATCTATAGCCTCTAGCAAACTTTTGAAGACAAATCAGACTAAAGACTTATCGCTTAGACTCTATCCAAACTGGAGATAAAAAGATGTAGTGAACAGTAAGGAAATTATGTGGTGTGTGAGATTAGACATGCCTAACTTTAAGCTTAAATTAGAATTCATGCATGCGAAATAACATCTCTGTGCAACATGCACGTACTATTTCTGATACCGTGCTCTAACGTGTACATTATTAAGTTAGCAATGGACAATGCCTACACATGTATTGGTTAGGGGGCATCACGGATTGGATGGAAGTCTACAATAGTACCTTGCTCTGAAGTGTATTTGCTAGGATTTGAATTTGGATAGCTACAAGATCAAGGAGGTCCTTACAGGGGTAGTGGAAAGGCGGGTGAATACCTGCGCAGGGCCGCAGGGCCGAGCTGGGTAGCCAGCATGGTGAGTGGAGTGGGGCCAGAGCAGCGCGCCCTCCGGGATCCGGGTCCTCTCCTCCGACTTAACCTCTTCATGAAAAAAAGAAAGAAAGAAAATACCTTGGAACCAAAGAAGTTGAGTATGCACGGCAAGATAGCAACCCCTGAGAAGATGCAAAACCTCACCTAATCTCCTGCCAATCAGACGTACAAACAGAGTACACGGGACCAGCATAGACATACACTCTTCATAGCATAATAAATCGGAAGTACCAAACCATTCCAAGAAAATCTTGTAGTACAGTCTATCAGGACACAACATATACATGCATGTACACCATGATCCATGATCGTCACTGAACACAGGCCACTCCTGCTAGCAAAGAAGTGGCAGCAAAGCGCACACTTGTCCACGTCAGGTTTCTATACTTAACATGTAGACCTCATAGTCATTCACTTATCCTCAAGATACGGTCTCTTGCGATCATCCTCTGCGCCTCCAGAGTAGCTATTTTGCCGATAGGGGATCCCCTATCATTTAGGGTAGGACGCAAGAAGACATCTACCTCTGGCATGATATCTTTTTCTTCGTCGTCATTCACCAGAGCTTGGCCGAAAGACTGCAGTGCAGTGATCAGGACAGAGGAAGCTTCGTCTGTGTCCAAGGGATCATCATCTTCAGTTTCTGACTCATCCTGTGACAAAGAGGGATTTCAGTGCAAGCAAGAAATTGAAGTGTATGTATAGACAAAAAAACTGTGTAGGGCTACAGATTCTGATGATACAACATCAATTTACTTAAGCTCTTACACGGGCAGTGAAGGTCATGGTGAACCTAAGGAAATATCATAGTCAGCAAAAAAAAGTTGAAAGAAGACGATCAAATTAAAACCATGTAACTAAATACATAGAAGAATCTTCTTATAAATAAATCAAGCAACCAATATTTTGTTTGATATTGAAAGAGCTATGTTTGATTGACTCTTCTATATTATACAATGCTCTATGGCAACAGATAAATGAGAGCCAAAAGAGTATTATTAAAATTGAATGCATGCCTTATATATACCAAGGGTCATTCTTGAGAAAATTTGTGGCTCATGCCTCTTGACATTTAGAAGAAAATGTTGGATAATATGTAGGTGCTAGCACTTTGCAGAAGGTACAAACCTTACAGGTTCAGTCAAGAAAATACCACAAATCATATTTTTGCATATTAATGGTTCATAGAATTACAGAGAAATTGAGAGAGAGAGTGGTTAACAGAATTACAGAAAAATTGAGAGAGAGAGAGAGGCAACAAGTTGGAGTTCAGAGGAGAACTGCAGCAATGGGTTTGAGAAGAGCTTCAGAAGAAGTGCAGCAGCAACATCGCTAAGAGAGATGGGACAACCACGGGCAACAAGGAGCAGAGAGGAGAGGCAGCGGCAAGGCAAGACTACTACAAAACCTATGACTAAGTTGAACTATATATTTTTACGATTGATGGGCATACTCGCGACTTCACCCATAATATTTCAAAAAAAGTTGAATCCTTCATTTTTCAAATTTGAGCATTGGCACATATCCACTGTATGGATTAGTCATATTATCAGGCTTGGTCAGTATATTTGTAAATTTGTCACATAAATAGTTTGTCGAACCAATTCCAGTAATAATCAATAGACATGCATATCTCTGGAAAAAAAGGAACACACATGCATACAGTGGAAGTGTCTCAAGGGCCAAACTATTCTGGAAACTATCATAGCAGAAATCATATTTTTCTAAATCTGGACTAAAAGGGGATGTACGCACACTTATCTTGGCCCGTGCACTTCCTCGATTCCACTCGCAACATCATGGTATTCTTTCCACTCGCAACGCACGGCCAAAGTGTTCTTTCCACTCGCAATCCCACCTTGAGTCCTCGACCTACACTTCCAAACACATGACTATTGCAATTTGGTTATATTTCAAACCTATCTTCTGTTTGCACCATCGCTAGTGTTTTTTCCTGCAATTAACATTGTAGAGCATAACACCAAATTAATTTAGGTGAACAGATGCAAGACATTCAATATTATTCGAATGTGATGTGTTATTTGCTCATGCACTTCTATAGGCTTCTCCCAAAATATATGTGCAGATATTATATCAGTGTGCTCTATATAAGTGCAACAGTCAGTAATTGGATTTTTTGTCCAAAAAAATCACTTGCCCAATAAAATTGCCAGAAAAGACCCCATTCGAATAAAATTGACAAAAAAGACCACCTGGACCGTGGCGGCAGGCGCGCCAGGCGACACGTGGCTCCTGCTGTGTAACACCCCGGATGTAAATTTCCCAATTTGTACTCCAACTCTTGCCGTTTCGGTGTTAAGTTATTTTATTTTTTCGGATTCGGGTCTTTGTATCCATGTGTTGTTATCGTTGTCATGCATTTCATATCATGTCATCATGTGCATTGCATTTGCATACGTGTTCATCTCCCGCATCCGAGCATTTTCCCCATTGTCCGTTTTGCATTCCGGCGCTTCGTTCTCCTCCGGTGGTCATTTCTAGCTTTCTTTCGTGTGTGGGGATTAAACATTTCCGGATTGGACCGAGACTTACCAAGCGGCCTTGGTTTACTACTGGTAGACCGCCTGTCAAGTTTCGTACCATTTGGACTTCGTTTGATACTCCAACGGTTAACCGAGGGACCGAAAAGGCCTCGTGTGTGTTGCAGCCCAACACCCCTCCAATTTGGCCCAAAACCCACCTAAACCTTCTCTATCATCTAGAGCGTTCGATCACGATCGCGTGGCCGAAAACCGCACCTCATTTGGACTCTCCTAGATCCCTCTATGCCTATATATATCTCCCCCCATTCAATCACAGACGAAACCCTAGTTCCCCTCCTCCTCCAGCCGCCGGACAAAATCCGGACGGCCGGACGTGTCCGGATCCGCCGTCGCTGCCACGTGTCACGCCTCTATTGGATCCGCGCCGCTGCCCCACTTCGTCACGCGCCGCCGGCCCGGGAGGCCCAGGTCGGGCCCCCGAGGCCCACGACCATCCGCCACCGCGCAGCCCGCTCGCGCGCCGCCCATCGCGCTGCCGTCCGCTCACCGTCCCCGCCGCCTTTTGCCCGCGCCGCCATTCGCCGCCATCGCCGTCCGCCGCACCGCCGCTAGTGCCTCGCCACGCCGCCGCAAGCACCTCGTCGCACCACCGCCTCCCGCGGGCACCCGCTCCCGCACGTGCTCCGGCCACCACCCGGCGCCTCCGTGCAGCCCTCCCCGCCGACGTCGCCGCCGGCCACCGGCGTCGCCTCCCCTCCGGTGAGATTCGAGCTAAAGCTGGATCAGATCCACCAAGACGGTGAACCAAACGCCCTTGCCCCGCTCGGATCCCTCCGTCCCGGATCGAGCCCGTCCCACGTTGACTTTTCCCGGAGGTTGTTTTTCTTCTAAGTCCTCGAAATCCCAGATCCAAGTGCCCATGTTCATAGCATCGTATCTTTGCATCCGTAACACCAATTTGGGCATATAGCATATCAAAATTTTCATCTCAGAGAGTACATCATTTCATTCCATTGCATCATTTTTATTTGAGTTCATCTTGATGCCCGAAATACTGTTAGAAGAGGGCTACTTGAGATAATTGTCAGATCTGCTGCTCCATTTAGCTTTTTGTCATTTTTGCCATGATTATTGTGCGCATGCTATGCCCTGATGCTCTACATATGTTTTGTTAAGGGTTTTGTCATCTTTCCAGAGGTGCAACCCATGTATTTTTGTGATGTGTGTGGTGACTTGCACAAGCTTGCAAAGTGGTGCACTTGTTAATTCTGATTTCAGGGACTTAGCAATTCCACTAAGTCCTTGATCTGTTTATCTCATATGGCCATATGTTCATGTTGTTTCCTAGTGATCCGTGCCTCTTTTGAGGATGATCAGTAAGGATGTTTTGTTAATCTTGTAGTGCTCTATCCATCCATGTCTTTGTTTGCAATTATCGAGCACCCTAGCTTGAGTTAATCGAGCTCTACTTTTGCTACTTTGTGAATCTGGGCAGATTGTCAACTTGTTTGCAATTTTGCCGATGATGTTGTAGTTGATCCGTGCATGCTATGCTATTGTTCTTGTCATGTCTAGCTTGCATTTTGTGTATTCTTGATGGGTGTTTGCTTAGATTGCCATGACTTGCACCGTAGTGAGTGCATCGAGCTCGTAAACATGCCTACTTGATATCTGTTTTCAGCATGCTCCAGTTTTCACTAAGTCTGAAAAACTGATTATGTTTTTGCTATGTTCACATGCTTGCAATTGTATTTTTTAATCCCTTTTGGCTCAAGGTCACTAAGGGACTTTTGTTAAGCTCTTTGAGTAGCTCCATGCCATGCTTTACTTTGACATGTTCAGGTCCTATAGCATATAGTTTTGTTGCTCCGAAGAGTGCTACCTGATCTGAAATTCCAGACAAGTGTTAATTTCACTAAGTCTGAAACTTGTTTGCCATATGCATTTTTGCCAGGCTTGCATGAACCTATTAATGGATGAATTGGCTGTAGCTCAATGCTAGACTTTTGTTAAGCATGTTGTATGCATCCCTGCCATGTATTTTGTTGTCATGTTTGGGTGTTGTAGCTTGTTCATTTCGTTGCATTTAGATGGCTACTTGCTGTAAATCGCAGACCGGTGTCATATTTGATTTCCTATTATCATATCAAGTGTTGTCGAAACCGTTGGCTATTGTCTCTCCGGCCCGTCAAATGGCATCTCGAGTATGCATTCCGGATGTTACAATCACTTTGGGTGACTATAAGTTCTTATCCTCTCCAAATGTTCTTGGTGACTCATATATTGATCTTATTCTCGGAATGGATTGGCTTACTAAGCACAAGGCTCAGCTTGATTGTGCAGCCAGGCAGATTCAATTGACTCATTCGTCTGAGGATGTAATTGTCTTTGCCGCACGTGATGATACTATCCGTCTGTTTTCTCTCAATGAGAAGGGTGAATTGGATGCTATCTCGCAAATTCCAGTCGTTTGCGAATATCAAGACATCTTTCCAGAAGAGCTTCGAGGAATGCCTCCGCATCGGCCAGTTGAATTCGTTATTGATCATGAGCCCGGCACGGAACCTGTGTGCAAACGTCCTTACAAGCTCGGACCTGAAGAGTTGAAGGAGCTGAAGAAGCAACTCGATATTCAAGAGAAAATGGGTCTCATCCGGCCTAGTTCTTCTCCGTGGGGTTGTGGTGTTATTTTTGTGAAGAAGAAGGATGGAACGGACGGACTTTGTGTTGATTACCGTCCATTGAACAAGAAGACCATCAAGAACAAATACCCACTTCCCAATATCAACGAGCTGTTCGAACAACTCAAAGGTGCCCAAGTATTCTCCAAGCTAGATCTCCGTATGGGTTATCATCAGATTCGAATCCGTGAGCAAGATATTCCCAAGACGGCTTTCAGGACAAGCTATGGTTCATATGAATACACTGTCATGTCTTTTGGCCTCGTCAACGCTCCTCCGATGTTCTCTCGCATGATGAACTTCATCTTCAACGCCTACACCAATGACTTCGTTTTGGTCTATCTCGACGACATTCTGGTTTTCTCCAAGAACAAGGAAGATCATGCAAAGCACTTGCGTTTGGTTCTTGATGAGCTTAGAGAACACAAGTTCTATGCCAAGTTCTCCAAGTGTGAATTTTTGCTCGATGAGGTTCTTTATCTTGTTCATATCATCTCTGCCAAGGGCATTGCCGTGAATCCTGAGAAGGTGTCTGCAATTGTGAATTGGGAACCTCCTCAGAACGTGAAGCAACTCCGTAGCTTCCTCGGTCTCGCAAGCTATTGCCGAAGATTTGTTGAAAACTTTTCTAAGATCGCGAAGCCTCTCTCAAATCTTCTCCAGAAGCATGTCAAGTACGTTTGGTCTCCGGAGTGTGACATTGCTTTCAACACTTTGAAAGAGAAATTGATCACTGCTCCAGTTCTGACTCCGCCTGATGAATCCAAGCCGTACGAGGTCTTTTGTGATGCCTCTCTCCAAGGTCTTGGCGTAGTGTTGATGCAAGAGAATAAAGTTGTTGCTTATACCTCTCGCCAGTTGAAGCCTAATGAGAAGAACTACCCCACTCATGATCTCGAGTTGGTGGCAGTTATGCATGCTCTTTTGACTTGGAGACATCTTCTATTGGGAAGAAAAGTGGACATTTTCACTGATCACAAGAGTCTCAAGTACATCTTCACTCAGCCTAATCTCAACCTTAGGCAAACTCGATGGGTCGAAATGATTCAAGAGTATAATCCAAGTATCGAGTATACTCCAGGCAAGGCCAATGTGATTGCTGACGCATTGAGCAGAAAGGCTTACTGCAACAGTCTGATTCTTAAGCCTTATCAACCCGAGCTTTGTGAAGCTTTTCGCAAACTTAATCTGCAAGTTGTTCCTCAAGGTTTCCTCGCCAACCTTCTAGTATCTCCTACCTTGGAAGACCAGATTCGCCAAGCCCAGCTTCTTGATGCTATGGTGAAAAAGGTGAAGATTGGGATTGCCAAGAGTCAACCCAAGTACAAGTTCTACCGCCTTGATGACAAGGACACTCTCTTCTTCGAGGATCGTATTGTTGTGCCCAAAGGTGACCTCCGTAAAGTGATCATGAACGAGGCTCACAATTCTCTCCTCTCCATCCACCCTGGGAGCACGAAGATGTATCAGGACCTTAAGCAGGCTTATTGGTGGACTCGAATGAAGCGCGAGATTGCTAAATTCGTGAATGAATGTGATGTCTGCAGAAGAGTGAAGGCAGAACACCAAAGGCCAGCGGGTCTCCTCCAACCTCTTGCCATTCCAGAATGGAAGTTTGACCACATTGAGATGGACTTCGTGACTGGGTTTCCAAAGTCCAAGCGTGGCAATGATGCTATATTCGTTGTCATCGAAAAACTCACGAAAGTGGCTCACTTTCTGCCTATCAAAGAGTCAATCACTGCAGCTCAATTGGCGGAACTCTATACCTCTCAGATTGTCTCTCTGCACGGTATTCCACAAGTGATCTCTTCAGACTGTGGCAGCATCTTTACATCCAAGTTTTGGGATTCTTTTCAGAAGGCCATGGGCACCAACATCCGCTTCAGCACAGCTTTCCATCCTCAAACTAGCGGTCAAGTCAAGCGTGTCAACCAGATTCTTGAAGATATGCTCAGGGCTTGTGTGATCTCTTTCCGCATGAAGTGGGAGGATTGTCTTCCTTATGCTGAATTCTCCTACAACAACAGTTTCCATGCAAGTTCGGGCAAGGCCCCATTTGAAATTCTGTATGGAAGGAAGTGTCGTACCCCTCTCAACTGGTCTGAAACTGGTGAACGTCAACTTTTGGGTAATGACTTAATCACAGAGGCAGAAGAAATGTGCAAATTCATTTGAGATAACCTCAAAGCAGCCCAATCCCGTCAGAAGAGCTACTATGATAGTAAGCACCGTGATTTGGCTTTCGATATCGGAGATCATGTTTACCTCCGCGTCTCTCCTATGAAAGGTACTCGTCGCTTCGGTATCAAAGGGAAGCTTGCCCCCAGATACATGGGACCTTTCAAGATTGTCAGCAAGAGAGGCGACCTCGCCTATCAACTCGAGCTTCCTGCAAACTTTGCAAATGTTCATGACGTGTTCCATGTCTCTCAGCTCCTAAAGTGCTTCAAGACGCCTGACCGCACCGTCAACTTCGAGGACATTGAGCTCCAAGAAGATCTCTATTATCGTGAGCACCCAGTTGCTATTCTTGAAGAGACTGAACGCAAGACTCGCAATAAGTCAATCAAATTTCTCAAAGTCAAGTGGTCACACCATTCCGACCGTGAAGCTACCTGGGAACACGAGGATCACCTCCGTTCTGAGTACCCGGCGTTCTTTCAGTCCTAGATCTCGGGACGAGATCCTTTCGTAGTGGTGGAGTGTTGTAACACCCCGGATGTAACTTTCCCAATTTGTACTCCAACTCTTGCCGTTTTGGCGTTAAGTAATTTTATTTTTTCGGGTTCGGGTCTTTGTCTCCGTGTGTTGTTATCGTTGTCATGAATTTCATATCATGTCATCATGTGCATTGCATTTGCATACGTGTTCATCTCATGCAACCGAGCATTTTCCCCATTGTCCGTTTTGCATTCCGGCGCTTCGTTCTCCTCCGGTGGTCATTTCTAGCTTTCTTTCGTGTGTGGGGATTAAACATTTCTAGATTGGACCGAGACTTGCCAAGCGGCCTTGGTTTACTACCGGTAGACCGCCTGTCAAGTTTCGTACAATTTGGACTTCGTTTGATACTCCAACGGTTAACCGAGGGACTAAAAAGGCCTCGTGTGTGTTGCAGCCCAACACCCCTCCAATTTGGCCCAAAACCCACCTAAACCTTCTCCATCATCTAGAGCGTTCGATCACGATCGCGTGTCCGAAAGCCGCACCTCATTTGGACTCTCCTAGCTCCCTCTATGCCTATATATATATCTCCCCCCATTCGAATCACGGACGAAACCCTAGCTCCCCTCCTCCTCCAGCCGCCGGACAAAATCCGGACGGCCGGACATGTCCGGATCCGCCGCCGCTGCCACGTGTCACGCCTCCATTGGATCCGCGCCGCTGCCCCACTTCGTCGCGCGCCGCCGGCCCGGGAGGCCCAGGTCGGGCCCCCGAGGCCCACGACCATCCGCCGCCGCGCCCACTCGCGCGCCGCCCATCGCGCTGCCGCCCGCTCACCGTCCCCGCCGCCTTTTGCCCGCGCCGCCGTTCGCCGCCATCGCCGGTGCCGCACCGCCGCTAGTGCCTCGCCACGCCGCCGCAAGTGCCTCGTCGCACCACCGCCTCCCGCGGGCACCCGCTCCCGCGCGTGCTCCGGCCGCCGCCCGGCGCCTCCGTGCTGCCCTCCCCGCCGACGTCGCCGCCGGCCACCGGCGTCGCCTCCCCTCTGGTGAGATTCGGGCCGAAGCTGGATCAGATCCACCAAGACGGTGAACCAAACGCCCTTGCCCGCTCGGATCCCTCCGTCCCGGGTCGAGCCCGTCCCGCGATGACTTTTCCCGGAGGTTGTTTTTCTTCTAAGTCCTCGAAATCCCATATCCAAGTGCCCATGTTCATAGCATCGTATCTTTGCGTCAGTGACTCCGATTTGGGCATATAGCATATCAAAATGTTCATCTCAGAGAGTACATCATTTCATTCCATTGCATCATTTTCATTTGAGTTCATCTTGATGCCCGAAATGCTGTTAGAAGAGGGCTACTTGAGATAATTGTTAGATCTGCTGCTCCATTTAGCTTTTTGTCATTTCTGCCATGATTATTGTGCGCATGCTATGCCCTGATGCTCTACATATGTTTTGTTAAGGGTTTTGTCATCTTTCCAGATGTGCAACCCATGTATTTTTGTGATGTGTGTGGTGACTTGCACAAGCTTGCAAAGTGCACTTGTTAATTCTGATTTCAGGAACTTAGCAATTCCACTAAGTCCTTGATCTGTTTATCTCATATGGCCATATGTTCATGTTGTTTCCTAGTGATCCGTGCCTCTTTTGATCCTTTGCTAGTTTGCACGCTCTTTTGCCATGCCAATGCTACGATGCCTACCACTTGCTTTCAAGCCTCCCAAATTGCCATGTCAAACCTCTAACCCACCATGTCCTAGAAAACCGTTGATTGGCTATGTTACCGCTTTGCTCAGCCCCTTTTATAGCGTTGCTAGCTGCAGGTGAAGATCGAAGGCCGTTCCTTGTTGGAACATTTATTTACTTGTTGGGATATCATCATATTATCTTGTTATCTTAATGCATCTATATACTTGGTAAAGGGTGGAAGGCTCGGCCTCTCGCCTAGTGTTTTGTTCCACTCTTGCCGCCCTAGTTTCCATCATATCGGTGTTATGTTCCCGGATTTTGCGTTCTTTACGCGGTTGGGTTATAATGGGAACCCCTTGATAGTTCTCCTTGATTAAAGCTTTTCCAGCAATGCCCAACCTTGGTTTTGCCATTTGCCACCTAGCCTCTTTCCCTTGGGTTTCCGGGGCCCGAGGGTCATCTTATTTTAAACCCCCCCGGGCCAGTGCTCCTCTGAGTGTTGGTCCAATCTAGAGCCCCTTGCAGCGCCACCTCGGGGAAACTTGAGGGCTGGTTTTAGTTGTACGGATTGCTTATCCGATTGTGCCCTGAGAAAGAGATATGTGCAGCTCCTATCGGGATTTGTCGGCACATTCGGGAGGTGTTGCTGGTCTTGTTTTAACCTGTCGAAGTGTCTTGAAGAACCGAGATACCGAGTCTGATCGGAACGTCTTGGGAGGAGGTCTATTCCTTCGTTGACCGTGAGAGGTTGTCATGGGCTAAGTTGGGACTCCCCTGCAGGGATTTGAACTTTCGAAAGCCGTGCCCACGGTTATGGGAAGATGGGAATTTGTTAATGTCCGGTTGTAGATAACTTTAACCTTAACTTAATTAAAATGAGTCAACTGAGTGTATTACTGCGATGGCCTCTTCTCGGCGGAGTCCGGGGAGTGGACACGGTGTTGGAGTAATGTTTGCACAGGTTGCTCTCTAGTTTCTCGCTCGCGCTTTGCCTCCTCTTCACGCTCTCTTTTGCGAATAAGATAGCCACCATATTTTCTAGTCGCTTGCTGCAGCTCCACTTATATTTACCTTACCTTACCTATAAGCTTAAATAGTATTGATCGCGAGGGTGCGAGATTGCTGAGTCCCTGTGGCTCACAGATTACTATCACACCAGATGTAGGGCCTGATGATTCCGCTCCACGAGACGCGCTCGAGCTCAAGTGGGAGTTCGACGAAGACTCTCAATGTTATTATGTTTCCTTTCCTGATGATCAGTAGTGGTGCCCAGTTGGGGGTGATCGGGACCATTGTCGCTTGTTGGGTTATCTTTTATTTTGGCGCCGTAGTCGGGCCATGAGTGTTTGGATGATGTAATGTTATTTATGTACTTGATTGACGTGGCAAGTGTAAGCCAACTATGTTCTCTCCCCTTTTATTATCATATTACATGGGATGTTGTGAAGATTGCCTAACTTGCGACATATGCCTTCAATGCGATTATGCCTCTAAGTCGTGCCTCGACACGTGGGAGATATAGTCGCATCGAGGGTGTGACATGCCGCCACGATGCGAGGCGGCAGCCCCTGCCGTCACCGGGCCAGGCGGCAGGCTACCCATAACTGAAATCAGCAATCGCAACGGATCGGAGCTGCCGTGGTGGGCCCTGCCGCCTCAGTGGCTGGCGGCAACACTGTAGCTGCTGGGGCTCGCCGCCTCACGGGCTGGCGGCTACACTCAATTTTCAGTCTAGCTGTACGTTTTAAATTTGAAATATATTGTATTATAATTAGTACGTTTAAGCTAGCTAGCAACTAGCACAGCAGAACGTGCGTGCATGCATGTAACAACTGGTCTTGCACTGCATCTCACATGCATGAGATTGCACGAGGTGGAAGGCGGCAGTTTGTTTATGGGTGGAAACTAGAAAGTAGTAAAACCAAGGCAAAAAGGTGATATTGCACTACATCTCACAGTGTTGTCGCCTGCTCCTGAGGCGGCAGGGCCCATCACGTCAGCCCCGTTCCGTTGTTACATTCGATTCTGGTTACGAGCAGCCTGCCGCCTCGCACCGTGGAGGCAGGTGCCAGGTGTCACCTGTCGCGCCCGCCGCCACGATTAGGGGGTCTTTTTTGCTAAAAAATTTAGAGAGAGTCTTTTCTGTCAATTCCATTGGATAGATGGTCTCTTTCAACAAAAAATTCAGTAATTGACCATCGACATGAGCTTTGACTCCATGGTCACTACGTAATACAGGAAAAAGAAAAGGCCAATATTGCATTATTGCTTGACTATTACTTAAATTTGACAGGAAATCAAGTAGCGCTACCTCATCTTCTTTTAGACTCCTAGAGCATATACAACAGAATCAGAACAAAAACTAACCAAGGATATACATATCCATGTGCACCACTTTCAAAATATGACATATTGACTCTGAGATATCTAACTTTTTTTGTTCCATGCATTCAAGAAGCGCTCTATTACTTTCAGGATCTTATTCCAAGTTTAACTTGTTTACAAAGATTAAAAATTATGTTGTAGCATGATTTTTCTATGACATCCAAAAAAATATGGTTATTCATATCAAAGAGGCAATGCAAGTAATTCTTGGTCCAATTCTAAAATGGACAGGTTTGGATCTGCTAAAGAACACTTTGTTTCTCCTGTTCCATAACCTAATGACCACACTGAAGCATAGATATGTTTGTATATATGGTAAAAGAACAGCAGGCTCGAAGTAATAAATCACAGGCAGGGAGGAAGCAATGTAGATGATGGGGGCTTAGCTTACTTGTCAGCGTAGTGGAGGAGGTAGAGGTAGGTGATGGAGCTTCTGCACCTCGGGTGACTGCACCTCCATGTTCATACAACCTACGGCGCACGCAAATAAGTCTGAATATACACGGCGCGAGAGGACATGAGGATTCGACTATGACCACATGGATGTTGTCGGAGTCGAAAGCGCTGGCCGTGATGGCAGGTCGTCCTACAGGTGCTCGTCCGTAGCCTCCCTTCTCTAGGCTCTCTCAGGCCATGGTGGCAGAGATCCATCGGGGACGAACGGCCACGTCTCCAATCACTGAACCCAATGATGCCCATGCCCGACCGCCGTTGCGTTCATGCTCCCGAGACGTCCTGAGCAGCCCTTGGATTCTCCTGGAAATCAATCAACACCTGCAAACAACAAACACCTCAATGTTATCGCACCGTTCGCCAAACCAACCTCTGGCTCAAGAAAGAGGAGTAAACAAACATCTGATGATGAACTTACCTGCCGCATCACATGGTCCGTCAGGATGTTCTGGATTTCAGGGTCCTGCATAGATTTGCCCTGTCTCTCTTTCAGTTCCTCTGGGGTAAAGTTTGCCTCTGTTCGCCTTGTTGATCTGCTGAATATATCTAAGAACGGACGGCAACGGTTAGGAGCTGCTTGGTGGAATCTAAGATGAGAAATCAGTGACTGATTGACGATCTCTTTCAGTGCTATTTACCTCTTTACACCATCAAGCAGCTCCTGGTTACTCAGGTCATGCTTTAGGCCTTCCTGATAAGTTTCCATTGCTTTCTCATACTCTTTCATGAAAAACTGGTTTGTGCCTTTCCTGATGTATCCCTTGGAGAATGTAGGATCTAGCTCGATGCACTTCTCGGCATCCCTTCAGGCTATGGCACCCAGCTTGTGCATATACTCAAACGCCTTGTCTGCGTCCCTGGCCTTCGCGCTGACCACAAGGAGCGGCGCGAGCTCGGGATCTTATGGTAATGCAGCGGAGGCCGCCATGTGGGCCTCGACCGCGTATGCCTTGCCAGCCTCCCTAGCGCGCCGGAACGTGGCAAGCACAGGGCTGTAGGACCGGAGGCACAGCGCGAGGCCGTACTTCTGCCGCATGGAGGAGAGGAGCCTGAAGGCAATGTAGGCGCTCTCGACGTCTGCAGCGACGATGCAGGCGAGCGAGGTGATGGTGGCCTCGGACAGGGGCGCCCTGGCCTCTAGCATGCCAGCGAACACGCGGCGCGCGGCGGCGGCCGGGTGGATGGGGAAGACGGCGCCGTCCGCGGAGGCGAGCAGGTGGAGGAGCTGGTTGTACTGGTGCACGGCGAGGCAGAGGTCGGGCGCCGCGTCCGGGCCGGGGACGGCCGAGTCGAAGGTTCCCATGGCGGTCGCGGCGTCCCCGCGGCGGCTGTAGTCGGTGAGCATGCGCCCCTTCCAGTCGGTCGATAAGATGAAGAACACAGCGCAAAATACAGGGGTTAATTTGCAAAATCGAAACATTTTTGCAGATCCACTTACATAGGGACTACGGGTTGAATACAGAAAACATTAGGGGCTTTTTTGAAAAACTACCACGATGGTGAACCCGGAGACTCAATCCGTGCTTTATTATTAGGGAGAGATTAATTCAGGGCATATAAGTATGTTAACTACCAGCTACTACAATTGGAATACGGTCCTTTTGGCATATCAGTGCAATATGGCATGATTTCTCACTTGGGTAGACAATTTCTTACTTGCTCTGCCTAGACTTTTGTTTATACCCTAGGCGAGGAGTTTGGCCATTGCCTAGCGCCTAGGCGTGCCTAAGCACCTCCTAGGCACTGCCTTTTCCAACAGAGGGGTTATGAGAAGACAAAAAGGTAGAAAGTCTCACATTGACGCGGCTAATCAATAGGCTATGGAGATGCTCATCAATTGATGTCAATGAGAGGAGTAGGGATTGCCATGCAACGGATGCACTAGAGCTATAAATATATGAAAGCTCAACAAAAGAAACTAAGTGGGTGTGCATCCAACTTGCTTTCTCATGAAGACCTAGGGAATTTTGAGGAAGCCCATCATTGGAATATACAAGCCAAGTTCTGTAATGAAAAATTCCCACTAGTATATGGAAGTGACAACATAGGAGACTCTCTATCATGAAGATCACGGTGCTACATTGAAGCACAAGTGTGGAAAAAGGATAGTAACATTGTCCCTTCTCTCTTTTTCTCTCCTTTTTTCTTGGGCCTTCTCTTTTTTCAGCCTCTTTTTATTTATTTATTTAGTCCAGAGTCTCATCCCGACTCGTGGGGGAATTATAGTCTCCATCATCCTTTCCTCACATGGGACAATCCTCTAATAATGATGATCATCACACTTTTATTACTTACAACTCAATACTTAGAACAAAATATGAATCTATGTGAATGCCTCCGGCGGTGTACCGGGGTATGCAATGAATCAAGAGTGATATGTATGAAAAATTATGAATGGTGGCTTTATCACAAATACAATGTCAACTACATGATTATGCAAAGCAATATGACAATGATGGAGCGTGTCATAATAAACGGAATGGTGGAAAGTTGCATCGCAATATATCTCAGAATGGCTATGGAAATGCCATGATAGGTAGGTATGGTGGTTGTTTTGAGGAAGATATAAGGAGGTTTATGTGTGATAGAGCGTATAATATCACGGGGTTTGGATGCACCAGCGAAGTTTGCACCAACTCTCAAGGCGAGAAAGGGCAATGCATGGTACCGTAGAGGCTACAAAATTGTGGAAGGTTGAGAGTGCGTAGAATCCATGGACTCACATTAGTCATAAAGAACTCATATACTTATTGCAAAAGCTTATTAGCCCACAAAGCGAAGTACTACTACGCATGCCCCTAGAGGGATAGATTGGTATGAAAAGACCATCGCTCGTCCCTGACCGCCACTCATTAGGAAAGCAACAAAAGAACACCTTATGTGTCAAAATTGTCACACAACTTTTACCATACGTGCATGCTATGGGACTTGCCAATCTTAACACAAGTATTTCTCAATTTCACAATTACTCAACTAGCACACTCTAATATTACCACATTTATATCTCAAAACACTTATCAAGTATCAAACTTCTCATGATATTCAATGAACTCAATATGGAAGTTTTTATTATGCTCATCTTAGATACCTATCACATTCGGATTAATTTCTCAATTAAAGCAAATTACCATGCTGTTTAAGACTCTAAAACCAATATGAGTGAAGCATGAGAGATCAATAATTTCTATAAAATAAAACCACCACCGTGCTCTAAAAGATATAAGTGAAGCACTAGAGCAAAAACTATATAGCTCAAAAGATATAAGTGAAGCACATAGAGCATTCTAACAAATTTCGAATCATGTGTCTCTCTCTCAAAAGGTGTTACAACGAGGATGATAGTGATAAACTAAAACTCAAAGACTCAAATCATACAAGACGCTCCAAGCAAAACACATATCATGTGGTGAATAAAAATATAGCCCCAAGTAAAGTTACCGATAGACAAAGACGAAAGAGGGGATGCCTTCCGGGGCATCCCCAAGCTTAAGCTTTTGGTTGTCCTTGGATTTTACCTTGGGGTGCCTTGGGCATCCCCAAGCTTAGGATCTTGCCAATCCTTGTTCCATTATCCATCAAATCTTTACCCAAAACTTGAAAACTTCACAACACAAAACTTAAAAGAAAATCTCGTGAGCTCAGTTAGTAAAAGGAAACAAACCACCACTTCAAGGTACTGTAATGAACTCATTCTTTATTTATATTGGTGTTAAACCTACTTTATTCCAACTTCTATATGGCTCATAAACTCTATTACTAGCCATAGATTCATCAAAATAAGCAAACAACACACGAAAAATAGAATCTGTCAAAAATAGAACAGTCTGTAGTAATCTGTAGGTTTCGAATACTTCTGGAACCCCAAAAATTCTTAAATATATTTATGAATGTGAGGAATTTATCTATTAATCATATGCAAAAATAGTTAACTAAATAACACTCTCCAATAAAACATGGCAGCAATTCTCGCTAGCGCTAAAGTTTCTACTTTTTACAGCAAGATCGCAAAGACTTTCCCCAAGTCTCCCCAAAGGTTCTACTTGGCACAAACACTAATTAAAAGAAAAAAACCACATCTAAACAGAGGCTAGATGAATTATTTATTACTAAACAGAATCAAAAAGCAAGAAACAAAAGTAAAATTGGGTTGCCTCCCAACAAGCGCTATCATTTAACTCCCCTAGCTAGGCATAAAAGTGAAGAAAGATCTAGGTGTTGCCATAATAATGGTAAGGTAAATATTGAAAACTCCTTTTGTATTCTCTACGTTCAGCAGCAAGTTTCCTTTGTGGCAAGAAAAAGTAATCAAAGGGGTTAAATTTAATAGGACAAAAGTCCCCAAGATCAAGCTCGGGAGGTATGGGTTCCTCCCTTGGCCCCTTATATTGCACAACCAATTCATCATTACAAGCGTTCTTTTGAAAAAAAGTCATGAGTCTTTGCCCAAGAGAAAAACCTAACCCATTATTCTGAATAGCAAAATCATCATTAACTTCAGAAATTCTATCAACTAGAACATCGGTAGGAACCTTTTTCCTAAGGTTTTCATTATAAGCAACATGATCCAAAGATTGTAAACGCATTAAGTCTTCTTGATTAAAAAGGATAACTTCTATGGGAGGATGACCAACATCCACCCTATAATGTGCAAAAATTTCTTTAGCTTCTTTCATTATAAATCTGAACTCATGAGCCAAAAAGATAGTAGTGGCACGCTTAACAGAAGAGTACTCAATATTAGAAAATTCTAGGGAAGTTCTTTGTATGCAAGGATGCATATGAAGAAATTGCCTTTCAAGTTTAACTATGAGCAAGGATATTGCATCCACAAGACTACTAGTTCTATGAAGAATAGAACCACCCATAATGGGAAAAGTACTGGCACAAGTAAAGAAATCTTGAATAACTTCATTCCCAATAATATTACCACTACCGACTCGAAACTTTTTTGTATGCAAGATAGTAGGTTCCTCAGGAGGATCATTGAAAGCATCAAAATTTTCCATGTTATTATTAACGCTCTTATCAACGATAACCTCCTCAGATTCAGACATAACTGCAGCAAACTCAAGAAACACGAGAAAAGAGGGAAAGGAAAGAGGGCGAATAAAACGGCAAGGGTGAAGTGGGGGAGAGGAAAACGAGAGGCAAATGGAAAATAATGTAATGCGAGGGATAATAGTTTGTGATGGGTACTTGGTATGTCTTGACTTGTGCATAGACTCCCCGGCAATGACGCGAGAAATCCTTCTTGCTACCTCTTGAGCATTGCATTGGTTTTCCCTTGAAGAGGAAAGGGTGATGCAGCAAAGTAGCGTAAGTATTTCCCTCAGTTTTGGAGAACCAATATATCAATCCAGTAGGAGGCCACGCTGAAGTCCCTTGCACCTACACAAAGAAATAAGAACCTTGCAACCAACGCGATAAAGGGGTTGTCAATCCCTTCACGGCCACTTGCAAAAGTGAGATCTGATAGAGAAGATAAGATAATATTTTTATTATTTTTATGATAAAGACTAAAAGTAAAGAAAGCAAAATAAACGACTCAAGAAATAGCTTGTTGACGGGAGATTAATATGATGGAAAATAGACCCGGGGGCCATAGGTTTCACTAGTGGCTTCTCTCAAGAGAGCATAAGTATTACGGTGGGTAAACAAATTACTGTCGAGCAATTGATAGAATTGAGCATAGTTATGAGAATATCTAGGTATGATCATGTATATAGGCACCACGTCCGTGACAAGTAGACCAACTCCTGCCTACATCTACTACTATTACTCCACACATTGACCGCTATCCAGCATGCATCTAGAGTATTAAGTTCATAAGAATGGAGTAACGCTTTGAGCAAGATGACATGATCTAGAGGGATAAACTCATGCAATATGATATAAACCCCATCTTCTTATCCTCGATGGCAATGCTACAATACGTGTCGTTTGCCCTACTGTCACTGGGATCAAGCACCGCAAGATTGAACCCAAAGCTAAGCACTTCTCCCATTGCAAGAAAGATCAACCTAGTAGGCCAAACCAAACTGATAATTCGAAGAGACTTGCAAAGATAACCAATAATACATAAAATAATTCAGAGAAGATTCAAATATTGTTTATAGATAATCTTGATCATAAACCCACAATTCATCGGATCACGACAAACACACTGCAAAAGAAGATTACATCGAATAGATCTCCAAGATAATCGAGGAGAACTTTGTATTGAGATCCAAAGAGAGAAGAAGCCATCTAGCTAATAACTATGGACCCGAAGGTCTCAGGTAAACTACTCACACATCATCGGAGAGGCTATGGTGTTAATGTAGAAGCCCTCCGTGATCAATGCCCCTCTAGCGGAGCACCAGAAAAGGCCCCAAGATGGGATCTCACGGGTACAAAAGGTTGCAGTGGTGGAATTAGGTTTTCGTGGTGCTCCTCGATGGTTTGGGGGTACGTAGGTATATATAGGAGGAAGAAGTAGGTCGGTGGAGCCACGAGGGGCCCACGAGGGTGGAGGGCGCACCCAGGGGGGTAGGCGTGCCCCTGCCTCGTGTCCTCCTTGTTGATTGCTTGACGTCCACTCCAAGTCCTCTGGATCAAGTTTGTTCCAAAAACCACGCTCCCAAAGGTTTCATTCCGTTTGGACTCCGTTTGATATTCTTTTTCTGCGAAACACTAAAATAGGCAAAAAAACAGCAATTTGGGCTGGGTCTCTGGTTAATAGGTTAGTCCCAAAAAATATAGAAGTGTATAAATAAGCCCATTAAACATCCAAAACAGAATATATAATAGCATGGAACAATCAAAAATTATAGATACATTGGAGATGATACACAATACTCAGTGCTTCCTGCACCAACATTTTTAAGATGGTGCTTAAACATTCTTAGGAAAAGTCCATGCTTGTTGGTCTTCCATCCGTCCTCAAGGAGAAGGTTATTCTATGGGACAATCCTTCGAACAGTCCACCGCTCCCTGGCCATGGTTGCACCTTGACTACGCTAGAGTTGCCGACATTGAGAGGTAGTCGGATTTTGTCCGATGAGCATGTCAGACATGGAGTTTGATCATGTAGTACTTAGTTATTCCATCCTTTTAATTTCTCCATTGACCACTGATACGTCTCCAACGTATCTATAATTTTTGATTGTTCCATAATATTATATTATCCATCTTGGACGTTTTATATGCTATTTTATATGATTTTTGGGACTAACCTATTAACCTAGAGCCAAGTGCCAGTTTCTGTTTTGTCCTTGTGTTGAGTTTTACAGAAAAGGAATACTAAACGTAGTCCAATTGACGTGCCAATTTTTGATGTTTTTATGGACCAAAAGAAGCCCCCGAAGTAAAAGAGTTGGGCCAGAAGAGTCCCGAGCCATCCACGAGGGTGGAGGGCGCGCCCTACCCCATGAGCTCGTCCCCCTATCTCGTGGATGACTTGGAGACCCCCCTGACGTGAGACCGACGCAAAAAATTCCTATAAATACAAAAACCCCGAAAAGAAACCTAGATCGAGATTTCCGCCGCCGCAAGCCTCTGTAGCCACCAAAAACCAATCGGGGCCCTGTTCCGGCACCCTGCCAGAGGGGGGATCCATCACCGGTGGCCATCTTCATCATCCCGGCTCTCTCCATGAAGAGAAGGGAGTAGTACACCCTCAGGGCTGAGGGTATGTACAAGTAGCTATGTGTTTGATCTCTCTCTCTCTCTCTCTCTCTCTCTCTCTCTCTCTCTTTCTTTCTTGTTCTTGATATGGCACGATCTTGATGTACCGCGAGCTTTGCTATTATAGTTGGATCTTATGATGTTTCTCCCCCTCTATCTCCTTGTGATGAATTGAGTTTTCCCTTTGAAGTTATCTTATCGGATTGAGTCTTTAGGGATTTGAGAACACTTCATGTACGTGTTGCATGTGCTTATCTGTGGTGACAATGGGATAGTCACGTGATCCACTTGATGTATCTTTTGGTGATCATCTTGCGAGTTATGTAACCTTGTGAACTTATGCATAGGGGTTGGCACACATTTTCGTCTTGACTCTGCGGTGGAAACTTTGGGGCCCTCTTTGAAGTTCTTTGTGTTGGTTGAATAGATGAATCTGAGATTGTGTGATGCATATCATATAATCATACTCACAGATACTTGAGGTGACATTGGAGCATCTAGGTGACATTAGGGTTTTGGTTGATTTGTGTCTTAAGGTGTTATTTTACTACGAACACTAGGGCTGTTTGTGACACTTATAGGAATAGCCCAACGGATTGATCGGAAAGAATAACTTTGAGGTGGTTTCGTACCCTACACTAATCTCTTTGTTTGTTCTTCGCTATTAGTGACTTTGGAGTGACTCTTGGTTGCATTTTGAGGGATTGTTATATGATCTAATTATGTTGTTATTGTTGAGAGAACTCGCACTAGTGAAAGTATGAACCCTAGGCCTTGTTTCGAGGCATTGAAATACCGTTTGTGCTCATTTTTATCATTAGTTACCTTGTTTTTTTTTATTTTTCATATTACAAAAACCTATATCTACCATCCATATTGCACTTGTATCACCATCTCTTCGCCGAACTAGTGCACCTATACAATTTACCATTGTATTGGGTGTCTTGGGGACACAAGAGACTCTTTGTTATTTGGTTGCAGGGTTGTTTGAGAGAGACCATCTTCATCCTACGCCTCCCACGGATTGATACACCTTTGGTCATCCACTTGAGGGAAATTTGCTACTGTCCTACAAACCTCTGCATTTGGAGGCCCAACAACGTCTACAAGAAGAAGGTTGTGTAGTAGACATCAAGCTCTTTTCTGGCGCCGTTGCCGGGGAGGTGAGTGCTTGAAGGTATATCTTTAGATCTTGCAATCGAATCTTTTTTTTTCTTGTTTTATCACTAGTTTAGTCTATAAAAGAAGACTACAAAAATGGAATTTTGGTAGCCTCATATGCTTCATCTTTTGAATATCTTTCGTGAAAATAAGGATTCTGATAATTGTGCCAAAGTGTTAGAAGAAGAATGCATTAAAATGTTTGGCACTAAATCTTTGAATGATGAGCATGATTGCAATGTTGTTCGTATGAACTCTTTGAATATCCGTAGTATTAATGATGATTACACTAGTCATGATGAAAATGTCTCTTATAAGCATGTCAATTTTTGTCGAGTGCATAGAGTTTGCAAGTACACACCAAATAGGGAAGATAGATTTTGCAAGAGGCATAAGTATTTAGAAACTAAATGGTTGCAAGAAAGGCTAGATGTTTGTGCTGAAAATCTAAAATTTCTTTTCCATCCTTGTGAACTTTGCAATGAACGTGATCATTTAAATCTCCAATGCAAATTGTTTCATGATCGAATCATGTCCAAAAATTGTGACGACTTGATTTCCCTTACACATCATAATAAATTTAGTTTGCTTTTGGGTTATGAATAAATGAAACATATAACTAACGATCTTCCATAATTTGTCCTTGATAAAGTTCTTGATTTTGATCTAGAGGCAGTTATATGTATTGTGCGGTGCATTGCATTGAAAATCCTTATATTGCCAATTACATAAAGACAAGAAAACAAATAGAAGATGAAGGGAATACTAATGAAAGGGAAGAGGTTTCCCCGTATCCTCCTATTCTTTCTTGTGATGAATCAGGTAACGAGGAGGAGCTTTCTATTCAACCAATCTAATTAATAAGGAGCTCCAAAAATAGGATTAAACCCACACATAATGTGAAGAAGAAAAAGAAAATATGGAGAAGCAAAGGTAAAATGGTGTCCCTCCCAAATGATGTTGCTCCTATTACTGATTGTGATGATGATAATTTCTATACTATTGGTGCTATCCATACTATTAATGATGAGAGTGATTATGCTTATGATATGAAAAGGCCCAAGCTTGGGGGTGCTATGTTTGATGAGAATGAGATGTTTGAGAATTTGTTTGCTGCAATTAATGTTTGTCCCAAGCTTGGGGATGATATGTTTAATGAAGATGATATTTTTAGTCTCCCAAGTTTTGATGAGCAAATTTATTATGATGATAGCATGCCTCCTATTTATGATGATTATATTGATGAAAGTGGGTTTGGAAGAATATCAACTTTAGGAAGTAATGATCCCACTATTTTGGAGGATGTTGAATCTTATTGTGATAATTATAAAAGTTGATTTGGAGATGTCATGACTTTATTTAGTAATGATTCCACTATCTTGGAAGAGGTTACAATTGATTATGATGAGAACAAAGTAGCTACTTATGAGATTATTGTGATGATAAATAATGCTTTATGTGATGGTTATATTGTTGAATTCATTCATGATTCTACTGAAATTTTTTAGGAGGGAGGAATATATGCTTGTAGGAATTGCAATAATATCAAGTTTCCTCTCTATGTGTTCAAAATCTTGAAGCTATGCTTGTTTTGCTTTCCTATGCCAGTTGATTCTTGTTCCCATAAGTTGTTTGCTCACAAAATCCCTATGCATAGGAAGTGGGTTAGACTTAACTGTGCTAGTCATATTCTTCATGATGCTCTCTTTATGTTTCAATTCTTATCTTTTATGTGAGCATCATTGAAATCGTCATGCCTAGCTAAAAAGGCATTAAAGAAAAGCGCTTGTTGGGAGATAACCCAATTTTACCTCTACTGTTTTTGTGTGTTCACATGATTAATCTACTGTAGTAATCATGTTTTATAGCTTTTGTTTGAATAAAGTGCCAAGTAAGACCTTTGGGAGGGCTTACGATGATACTTGATTTGATATTGCTGAAAAACAGAAATGTTTGTGCTCAGGTAAACAATTCTCATTTTTAAACGAAGCGTGATAAAATACTGATTCTTTTTGCATAAGATTAATAAAAAAATTAGGACTTCCTAATTTCTCAGGATTTTTGGAGTTATAGAAGTATTCGAGAGTTACAGATTACTAGAGACTGTTCTGTTTTTGATAGATTCTGTTTTTGATGCATAGTTTGCTTGTTTTCTAGTTTCTATGGCTTATATTGCTTAATATAAATTGTAGAAATGGTATGGTACAGTAGGCATCATATGAGAAAAATTATCAATCTTGTCTTGACAGTACCTAAGTGGTGATTTTCTTTCTTATACTAACGGAGCTTACGAGTTTTCTGTTAAGTTTTGTGTTGTGAACTTTTCAAGTTTTGGGTAAAGATTCGATGGACTACGGAATAACGAGTGGAAAGAGCCTAAGATTGGGGATGCCCAAGGCACCCCAAGGTAATATTCAAGGACAACCAAGCATCTAAGCTTGGGGATGCCCTAGATGGCATCCCCTCTTTCGTCTTCGTCTATTGGCAACCTTATTTGAGGCTATATTTTTATTCACCACATGATACGAGTTTTGCTTGGAGTGTCATTTTGTTTTATTAGTATTTTCTTGCTGTTATTTATAGTAATATTTTGCATCTTTTATTTCAATAAAAAGGTCAAGTATAGCCTTTACCATGCTTATTTTTCAAGTCTATATGTTGTTGTTTTAAAAACAGAAAGTTTGCTGTTATGTTTTGAATATTTGTGAATAGTCAGAACATGATAAATCTTGAATTTTTTACACAATGAGTAAAATAAATTATATACTGTGTGGTAATTTTTCATAATTTTTGGATATAAAGAAGTATGATTCCTCTTTCATTCTTTACAGACTATCCTGTTTAGACAGATTGTTGTTATGTTTGCATATGTTTGCTTGTTTAATGATTCTATTTGAGGATAGGACTATTAAATATGCAGAGGCATTTAGTATTCAATGTCAAATTATAATCTTAGTGATTTCTACAATAGATAATGATAAGGTTTATCATGGATTTATACTAACTTATCTCACGAGTTCTTCTTGAGTTTTGTGTGCATGAAGTTTTTAAGATTCCAGGAAACTATGATATGAGAGGAATTAAGGAGACACAAAAGCTCAATCTTGGGGATTCCCAAGGCATCCCTAATTAATATTTCAAGAAGTCTCAAGCATCTAAGCTTGGGGATGCCCCGGTAGGCATCCCACCTTTCTTCATCAACAATTATCGGTTAGCCTTGGTTGAGCCTAAGTTTTGCTTCTTCACATGATATGTGCTATCCTTGCAATGTCATTTTATTTTATTTTGTTTTGCTTGCTGTTTGAATAATATCCCAAGATCTGAAATTCTTAAATGTTAAGGAGTCTTCACATAGTTACATAATTATTCAACTACTCATTGTGCTTCGCTTATATCTTTTGGAGTAGTTTGTCATTTGCTCTAGTGCTTCACTTATATCTTTTTAGAGCATGGCGGTAGTTTTATTTTGAAGAAATTGATGAACTCTCATGCTTCACTTATATTATTTTGAGAGTCTTAAACAACATGGTAGTTTGCTTTGGTTATGAATTTAGTCCTAATATGATGGGCATCCAACAGGGATATAATAAAAAAATTCATATAAAGTGCATTGAATACTATGGGAAGTTTGATTCTTTATGATTGTTTTGAGATATGAAGATGGTGATATTAGAGTCATGATAGTGGAGTAATTGTGAATTTGAGAGATACTTGTGTTAAGGTTTGTGAGTCTCGTAGCATGCACGTATGGTGCACCGTTATGTAACGAAGTTGGAGCATGAGATTTTTTTATTGTCTTCCTTATGAGTGGCAGTCGGGGACGAGCGATGGTCCTTTCCTACCAATCTATCCCCCTAGGAGCATGCAGGTAGTACTTTGTTCCGATAGGTAATATACTTTTGCAGTAAGTATGTGAGTTCTTTATGACTAATGTTGAGTCCATGGATTATACGCACTCTCATCCTTCCACCATTGCTAGCCTCTCTAGTCCCGTGCAACTTTCGGTGGTACCATAAACCCACCATATACCTTCCTCAAAACAGCCACCATACCTACCTATTATGGCATTTCCATAGCCATTCTGAGATATATTGCCATGCAACTTTCCACCGTTCCGTTTATTATGACACGCTTCATCATTGTCATATTGCTTTGCATGATCATGTAGTTGACATCGTATTTGTGGTAAAGCCACCGATCATAATTCTTTCACACATGTCACTCTTGATCACTACAAGAAATATGTCAACTTGTGACCACCACTATTGGTCACTGAATGGTCAAAAATTTCCATTTGTGACCTTTTTGTGACCAAAAACATAAGGTCAAAAGCTGGCCGTCATAAACTGACTATAACGACCTTTCTTCTGGAATGGTCGAAGACGTTTACGACCAAAATAAGCCTATTGTTCTGTTTTGGTCACTAGCAACCTCCCCAGGCCACGTAGGCATCCAGCATGGCAAGCTGATGTGGCACAAGATTCAGCCCGGTCCGATTCGGCGTTTTACATGGGTCGAGCCCATTAATTCAGCCCATTTATTATTTGGCCAAACCCAATAAATCAGCCTATTTTTTATTTGCTTTCCTGGTAATTTTGGTCAGCCACATGGGCCAAGCCCAACAATTCAGTCTTTTATTTTGCTACGACGTGGGCTTTTGGGCTCTAGAGTTTTAGAATTTATCTTTTTCAAGAGAAGGTCCACTAGTCTAATGGGTCCCAATTGTTAGGTTCTAATAAGTAGGTCCCGGTTGTTAGGATTATATTCCTCATATTTCAGCGCTCCGATAAATAAATAACCAATATTTACACAATGCTTCAAATAGAGCAGAACAAAATATCATGAAAACATAGTTCACGTCATGAATATAATCAAACAGAGCCAAACTTGGCACATTACAGTCAAACATGGTTCACATCAGAACTAGTTCACATCAGGTAACACAGCTAAAAAGTCAGAAAAAAACTAGCTATCTAAGTATAACTAGCTCCAATAAGCTAGAACTCTATGTTTCTCTCAACTTCTTCGTCCTGGAGCTCACGACGAAACATGAATGAAGGACAGCATCTGCAAGTTATCAAACAAAATTGTTAGGAACAAAATAAAGGCAAATCTAATAGCACATTAACTTGTAGGCAGTCTGTGTGCATAAATAAGAGTAAAACAAGAAAAATGAGGCAAAATCAGTGAATACTAGTAACTAACAGCAGCGAGTAAAAACTACTCCAATCACATCAGGTTTACAATCCTATTAAATGCGACATTTTTATCATTTAAGCATGGAATGATTTGATTCAAGAGTACAGACTTTCTACACTATACAGGGGTAATTCAAGAAAAGTTAACATAAGAAGTTGACAAAATAAACAAAAACAGGTGCAAATCAGTTAATTGAACATTCTGAACATCCAGTAAAAGAAGTAATTCAAGACAAGTTAATTTGTTGTCACAGTAGAATTTTCCTACACGCTCTGCATCCGCAAGGAAAGTTCAATATCCTTCCCTTGGTAGTACTCAAATCAGCCCAAGACCAAGATAATTTTTTACAAAACTATAGAAGTTATTCCATGCTTTAACAAAAATACATAAGCTGCACATTCAGGTTGTGATACTCCCAACTTATGCAATTTGACTCACAGAACAAGAAACCACAACATAACTGATATTGAACATTCCACGCAAGCATAGTTGCAGATGCAAATTCAACTGTCTAGTTAAATGCTCTACAGGTCTTCTAAATGCAATTTACAGACATCATCCATTATCTTGAATTACTATTCCATTACCAACATATTTTTCATGATAAGGTGGCAACGACAACCATAGGTGGCATCACAAAGCATGTGTAACATGAAATTTCCAGTTAATAGGTGGTATTAACGCTCACAAGTAGCTTGTTTCAGCTATATGCATTTGATCTAGATAGCAACGGAACTATCCATGTCAAATATAACAAGTTTATGAATCAATAGTCTAACTAGAGATAGATGCGATAAAAATGTCATATATATTGCAGAAATATCATTTGGCATGCTCAATCAGCTGACTTTAAGTAACTTGGTCAACTACAACAGCTAGTTCTAAGCAATCAATAGTAACCAGGTGCAAGGGACAAATGAATATGAGCTTGGTTAGGACTGAACAAATAACACAGGGGCATAATACCAATCCTACACACTTCACTTCTATGCTGGTAGGAATAGGATAGCAGTACAAGGTAACCCTGCAAACTTTGCTTCAGAGAAGCAGCTACTCACTTTGGACTGACAGAAACAATGCATCAAACCCACTAAACAAATGCTGAGACGCAATGTCCCAAGCAGCAGCTCCATTCACCTGCAGCAAAACATAACAAAAAGAAGTTCAGAATATCATCTACCAGAACCGTACATCATGCAAGGACGGGCGATCTCCTATGAGCAACAGTTTATTTTCTGAGATCGTAACTAGAAGCTTCAACTTACAGCAAAACAGAGACATGGGATGGATACACACTCATAAAGCTACTATACTCTTGGGTTCATGGGGCACCATGAAATTACATAGAATAAAGTGAGTCCTAGGCATTCAGGTTGCACTAACAAAATCTGATGGGCTATCAACACCCAGATACATCTACCAGTGGAAGTTGATCCCCAGGCATACATCTACATGTGAACATCTTGCACAAACTATCATCATTCTACCAGTGGTAGTTGATCCCTAGGCATACATGTACATGGAGTATTTGATGGTCAATCACTATACCAGAGTGAAGTAAACAGTAACAGAAATCAACTTTGCTGCCTGGTGCGAGAGGTGAGGAGTACAAATGGAAGTGGGGAGTGAATCTGAGCGTATGCATGCAGACTCAAAAGTCTGGATCTGAAAATGGGTATGCAGATTAACCAAGCCTGGATTTTAACGTATGCATACTCATCAAATTCCTAACCAAAGTAGCATAGCACAACATGGACATGGACATGGCCATGGCAAGAAGGCCGGCACCCGGAGCAAAGGGGAGGAAGAAGAGAAGATGGGGATCTCACCTCACCTGTGTTGGTTGCCGACGAGTCCGAAGCACACTGTCGCCGCCACGCGGTGAGGGAAGACCAGCAGTCAAGGCCGGGAGCGCCGGTGGTCGAGCCGCGTGCGGCCGCGACGATGTCGGCCGACGAGAGCTGTGGAGAGGCTCTTCTCCCGGTGCGTGACGGTGGGGAAGGAGTGGACCTCGAGTGCCTCCATCGTGGCCCAGATCGAAGCCCTTGACGACGGCGGATCTGGCAGCACTGCGGCCGTGGCGGATCTGGGAGCACCATGGCCGCCGCTCGGTCCGGGACCTAGGTTAGGGGGAGAAGGTGAGGGGATGGGGTGGGGTGGGTGGAAGGGGCGACGCCGGTGCGGGAGAGGGTGGAGCACGTCGGCGAGGTGGAAGGGTAACAAGGTCGCGGGTGGGTGGGTGGGTGCGGGCGGCGGTGATGGGAGAATGAATCAAGAGAGAGAGAGAGGGCGGAAGGGGGCGGGTTGAGCGCTAGGGTTACACAACCCCAACCCACGGGTATGGGCAAGAAAGCCGACTGCGACGCCATGGCCGTGCCTGGACTGGTGGATCTGGACTGGATCGGGATCGGTTTGGTGGGTGGGATCGGGAGGGGAGGGGAGGGGATGGGAGAGGGGATTGCGCGCCGCGAGAGGAGGCCGGGGACAGGGAGGAAAGGAGGCCGGGGACAGGGAGGAGGTGGCGGCGGCGACGAGACGAGGACGAGGATGAGGGAGGAGGAGTACGATGGGAGGAGACAGGCGGCGGCGGGGGAAAAGGGAGCGGGAGTGGCAGCGGCGATGGGGATAAGTGAGCTAGGGTTTTCTTTGGTGGATGAGGATGAGAGGGAGGGGGAGAGCGACGAGGGGGGGTGTGGGCTGCCGTTGGATCCGGGCGCATCCGACGGTGCTAATCCATGATCCGCGTGAGATGGTTTTGGACCAATCAAAACGCAGTACCCCTTTGATGATTTTAAGACCATTTAAATTGGTCATAATCGATTGAAAATAAGATGTTAAAACATGTCTGCTATTTAACGGCCTAGAAAATTTATAAAAACAAATAGAAATCAAAAAACTTTGCATTGTGTCACCAAGTGTGACCTACTTTTCAGTAAGAATAACAAACTTTGAATAATGCAAATATCATAAAAAAGTGTTCTCAGAAATAAGTTTTCTGTAAGAGAATTATTTTTCGAGTGCCCAAAATAATTTTTTATGAAGAACCTAGCAAATATTTGTTGCAAATTTGGGCCACATCAATTTTATAAAATCTTAGGTCATATTTAATATTTAGTTGACCAAATGTTGCCTAAGGAAGTTTTCATTTTCTTTGGACGAAAAATTTATTTTCCATTTTTCGAGTGCCCAAAATGAGTTTTTTTGTGAAGGACCTACCATATATTTGTTACAAAATTGTACCTAATCAATTTCCTAAAATACTAGGACATATTTAATGCACAATTGACCAAATGGTTGGGTGTAAAAAGTTTTGACCCACCTCTCGTGAAAAACACAAATTTCCACCAATTCAGCTAGAAGCGGGTCAAATTTGAACTATAGCTACATCGTAGTTTGCTCTTTATTTTTTCCATAAATCATTTCTAGGTACATAAGTATCTATTTAATCATAGAAACACCAAAAAAATTCCAGGATTCAACCACTAGCTAGGAACGGTCAAGCCCGCCGTTTTGACCACATTTTGAAACGGGCATAGAAAATTCAAAAGAAAATCAAAAAATTGGAAAGCATTCACATTGCGTCATCATATGTGACCATGTTACCAGGAAAAATAATAAACTTGTAATACGGCAATTATTTTAAAAAAGTGTTCTCGGAAACGAGCTATCAAGTGTGAAGATTCATGGCTTTCAAGCCAAATGATCAATCTTATGGCCACATTCATGACATAGTTTGTTCAAATGATCTCATATTGTGCACAAGGGTGCATATTGGAATGGAAAACAATGTTGCCTAAGGAAGTTTTCATTTTCTTTGGACAAAAAAACCATTTTCCATTTTTCGAGTGCCTAAAAGGAGGTTTTTTTGTGAAGGACCTCCCAAATAATTGTTGCAAAATTGGACCAAATCATTTTTCTAAAATACTAGGCCATATTTAATGCACAATTGAAAAAATGGTTGGGGTGTAAAAAGTTTTGATCCACCTCTCATGAAAAAGACAAATTTCTGCCGATTCAGTTTGCTATTTATTTTTTCCAAAAATCATTTCTAGGTACATAAGTATCTATTTAATCAGAGAAACGCCAAAAAATTCCAAGATTCAACCACTAGCTAGGAACGGTCATTTCCCGCCGTTTTGCCCGCATTTTGAAACGGGCATAAAAAATTCAAAAAAAATCAACAAATTGGGAAACCTTCGCATTGTGTCATTATATGGGGCCAAGTTCCCAGGAAAAATAACAAACTTGTAATATGGCAATTATTTTAAAAAAGTGTTCTGAGAAACGAGCTATCACGTGTGGAGATCAATGGCTTTCAAGCCAAATGATCAATCTTATGGCCACATTCATGGCATAGTTTGTTCAAATGATCTCATATTGTGCACAAGGGTGCATATTGGAATGGCAAACAATGTTGCCTAAGGAAGTTTTCATTTTCGTTGGACGAAAAAACCATTTTCCATTTTTCGAGTGCCTGAAAGGAGGTTTTTTTGTGAAGGAACTACCAAATAATTGTTGCAAAATTGGACCAAATCATTTTTATAAAATACTTGGCCATATTTAATGCATAATTGACAAAATGGTTGGGTGTAAATTTTTTTGATCCACCTCTCGTGAAAAAGACAAATTTCCGCCGATTCAGTTGGAAGCGGGTCAAATTTGAACTGCAGCTGCCTCATAGTTTGCTATTTATTTTTTCCAAAAATCATTTCTGGTTACATAAGGACCTATTTAATCAGAGAGACGCCAACAAAATTCCAAGATTCAACCACTAGCTAGGAACGGTCATTCCCGCCGTTTTGACCGCATTTTGAAATGGGCATAAAAAATTCAAAAAAAATTCAAAAAATTGGGAAACCTTCACATTGTGTCATCATATGTGGCCAAGTTCCTAGGAAAAATAACAAACTTGTAATATGACAATTATTATAAAAAAGTGTTCTCAGAAATGAGCTATCATGTGTGGAGATCAATGGCTTTCAAGCCAAATGATCAATCTTATGGCCACATTCATGGCATAGTTTGTTCAAATGATCTCATATTGTGCACAAGAGTGCATATTGGAATGGCGAACAATGTTGTCTAAGGAAGTTTTCATTTTCGTTGGACGAAAAAACCATTTTCCATTTTTCGAGTGCCCGAAAGGAGGTTTTTTTGTGAAGGAACTACCAAATAATTGTTGCAAAATTGGACCAAATCATTTTTATAAAATACTAGACCATATTTAATGCACAATTGACAAAATGGTTGTGTGTAAATTTTTTTGATCCACCTCTCGTGAAAAGGACAAATTTCCGCCGATTCAGTTGGAAGCGGGTCAAATTTGAACTGCATTTGCCTCATAGTTTGCTATTTATTTTTTCCAAAAATCATTTCTAGTTACATAAGGACCTATTTAATCATAAATACATGGTTTGGTGGCGATACGTCGAGGTTTGGGCGGCGGCCGAGGGCGCCAACTCTAGAGCGCGTAAACTCGCATGCCCGCCGCGTGGTCACCGCTCGACCGTGACGTTGCCATGTGTTCTGCGTGGCCTAGGAATGTCTAGTGGGTTGGGCACTCCCCAGGTTGGTGCTAGGAAGAAAATTACTACATAAGATTCTCACGAGGAGACCGATCGATGCCCAAACATGAATTAACAGCCAAGTTTTTGATTAGCGCTACAGGAAATGTACATGGCTAATGGGCATGAGTTTTGGCTAAGGATGATCAGTTACTAAGAAGACCATCTTCACAATTTTTCAGCTCAAAAGGAGGAGCCTAGGTGGTACTTGCTTTGCGAACTACCACACTGGACATAACTACGAATGTTGAAGCTCGGCTCAAAATAATGAACGGATTGAGCTGGCATTAGGTGGAGGATGGTTATTTGGGCATAGGAAACCACTGTAGAAAATGGATAGTATTTGGAAATGCCAAAGTGGTACTTCCTTCACAATTCTCTTCTATGGACAAAAACTTGGGAAAACTAGTGAGAGAGATTGGATGAATGAAATGAGCTAAAAAATGGTGTAGGTAAGTTACATAGGTATGGTCATGCGCTGGTAAATTTTCAGATCATTTGGGTAAGCCTAGCTAGTACTTACTTCACAAAGCTTCTCTCGAGGTAGAAACTTTGAAAATTTCCTGAGAAAAATTTACTAGGAAAATTCAGCTGAATATTATCATGTGGCAATGATTTGGGTATGGAAGAGTGCCTAAAAAGTTTGAGGGTAATAGGAGGGGTCTAGATAACACTTGCTTTGCAACGTGCCAATTTGGTCATAAAATATAAATTGAACCTGGGCTCACATAGATGATTTGACTGAGCTGCAATTTGCAGGAGGGTGATAATTTGGGCATATGAAGGAACTGTATAAATATCTTGTCATTTCGATATATAAAAAAGGTACTTCCTTCACAATGCTTCTAGGTGGACAAAAACTTTGGAAATTTGCCGAGGAAGATTTTCTAGGCAAGTGGAGCTGAATTTTGTCATGCGGTAATGATTTGGATAGGAAAGAGTGCCCAAAAATTCCGAGGGCAATCAAGAATATATAAATAGCACTTCCTTCATAAAGTGCTGTCGTGAACAGAATAGGAAAATGAATATTGTTCAATTAGTTTTGAACTAGGCAAGGAAGGATTTTTACATATTTGATGAAGATATGACCCAAAGAATTTATGAGATTTTTTTGGGAATTTTGGGAATGACAGAAATATAGGTTGCTTCACAACCTAGGGCAAAAACTGCCACATGGACATGATACATAGGCAAAACTGATGAGGTGGCGCCTAGTCATAGCAACCCACCACAATTTACAAGGTTATGACCATCTATATTGGTCATGATCAGCTAGAAATAAGGCAGCAGACCAGTGCTATCTGCTTTATGACCATTTCGTGTAAGGAAATTACGACATTTCTGACCAAAATGGTCGTTATAGTTTAGGTTTTGGAGCCCCTGAACAACTTTTGACCAATTGGTCTGAAATGGTCATAGATCTATGACCAATTCTTCCAGGGTCACTAACAGAAGGTCACAAGTTGACATATTTCTTGTAGTGGATTCATTGCACATCCCGGTACACCGCCAGAGGCATTCATATAGAGTCATATTTTGTTCTAAGTATCAAGTTGTAATTCTTGAGTTGTAAGTAAATGAAAGTGTGATGATCTTCATTATTAGAGCATTGTCCCATGTGAGCAAAAAAAAGAGAAAGGCCAAAAAAGAGAAGGCCCCAAAAAACAAAAAAATTGAGAGAAAAAGGGAGAAGGGGAAATGCTACTATCCTTTTACCACATGTGTGCTTCAAAGTAGCACCACGATCTTCATGATAGAGAGAGTCTCCTATGTTGTTTCTTTCATATACTAGTGGGAATTTTTCATTATAGAACTTGGCTCGTATACTCCAATGATGGGATTCCTCAAATGCCCTAGGTCTTCATGAGCAAGAAAGTTGGATGCACACCCATTTAGTGTTTTTGTGAGCTTTCATACACTTATAGCTCTAGTGCATCCGTTGCGTGGCAATCCCTACTCACTCACATTGATATCTATTGATGGGCATCTCCATAGCCCATTAATACGCCTAGTTGATGTGATACCATATTCCTCCTTTTTGTTTTCTCCACAACCACCACTCTATTCCACCTATAGTGCTTTGTCCATGGCTCACGCTCATGTATTACGTGAAAGTTGAAAAGGTTTGAGAACATTAAAAGTATGAAACAATTGCTTGCCTTGCCATCGGGGTTGTGCATGATTTGAGTATTTTGTGTGATGAAGATGGAGCATAGCCAGACTATATGATTTTGTAGGGATGAACTTTCTTTGGCCATGTTATTTTGAGAAGACATGATTAGTTTGTTAGTATGTTTGAAGTATTATTATTTTTATGTCAATATTAAACTTTTGTTTTGAATCTTATGGATCTGAATATTCTTGCCACAGTAGAGAAGATTACATTGATAAATATGTTAGGTAGCATTCCACATCAAAAATTATCTTTTTATCATTTACCTCCTCGAGGACGAGCAGGAATTAAGCTTGGGGATGCTTGGTACGTCTCCAACGTATCTATAATTTTTGATTGTTCCATGATGTTATATTATCCATCTTGGATGTTTTATATGCATTTATATGCTATTTTATATGATTTTCGGGACTAACCTATTAACCTAGAGCCTAGTGCCAGTTTCTGTTTTTTCCTTGTTTTTTGAGTTCTACAGAAAAGGAATACCAAATGGAGTCCAATTGACGTGCCAATTTTTGATTTTTTTATGGACCAAAAGAAGACCCCGAAGTAAAAGAGTTGGGCCAGAAGAGTCGCGAGCCATCCACGAGGGTGGAGGGCGCGCCCTACCCCCTAGGCTCGCCCCCTTATCTCGTGGATGACTCGGAGACCCCCCCCCTGATGTGAGACCGATGCCAAAAATTCCTATAAATACAAAAAACCCTGAAAAGAAATCTAGATCGGGAGTTCCACTGCCACAAGCCTATGTAGCCACCAAAACCCAGTCGGGACCCTGTTCTGGCACCCTGCCGGAGGGGGGATCCATCATCGGTGGACATCTTCATCATCCCGGTGCTCTCCATGACAAGGAGGGAGTAGTTCACCCTCGGGGCTGAGGGTATGTACCAATAGCTATGTGTTTGATCTCTCTCTCTCTCTTTCTCTCTCTCTCTCTCTCTCTCTCTCGTGTTCTTGATATGGCACGATCTTGATGTACCACAAGCTTTCCTATTATAGTTGGATCTTATGATGTTTCTCCACCTCTATCTCCTTGTGATGAATTGAGTTTTCCCTTTGAAGTTATCTTTTCGGATTGAGTCTTTAAGGATTTGAGAACACTTGATGTATGTCTTGCATGTGCTTATCTGTGGTGACAATGGGATATTCACGTGATCCACTTGATGTATGTTTTGGTGATCAACTTGCGAGTTTTGTGACCTTGTGAACTTATGCATAGGGGTTGGCACATGTTTTCGTCTTGACTCTCTGGTAGAAACGTTGGGGCACTCTTTGAAGTTATTTGTGTTGGTTGAATAGATGAATCCGAGATTGTGTGATGCATATCGTATAATCATACCCACGGATACTTGAGGTGACATTGGAGTATCTAGGTGACATTAGTGTTTTGGTTGATTTGTGTCTTAAGGTGTTATTTTACTACAAACTCTAGGGCTGTTAGTGACACTTATAGGAATAGCCCAACGGATTGATCAGAAAGAATAACTTTGAGGTGGTTTCGTACCCTACAATAATCTCTTCGTTTGTTCTCCGCTATTAGTGACTTTGGAGTGACTCTTTGTTGCATGTTCAAGGATTGTTATATGATCTAATTATGTTATTATTGTTGAGGGAACTTGCACTAGTGAAAGTATGAACCCTAGGCCTTGTTTCGAAGCATGGCAATACCATTTGTGCTCATTCTTATCATTAGTGACCTTGCTGTTTTTTTTAGATTACAAAAACCTATATCTACCATCCATATTGCACTTGTATCACCATCTCTTCGCCGAACTAGTGTACCTATACAATTTACCATTGTATTGGGTGTGTTGGGGACACAAGAGACTCTTTGTTATTTGGTTACAAGGTTGTTTGAGAGAGACCATCTTCATCCTACGCCTCCCATGGATTTATAAACCTTAGGTCATCCACAAACCTCTGCAACCACCGTCTTATATATAGGTGTGGGTTGGTACCAACGAAGATTGGCTTGCATACCTCCAGCCGGATACCACCACCATTTTGCACAACACCCACAGCAATGCGGCCGTTCCCGTAGACCCCTTCTCCACCATTGGGATCGGCCTTCCAGACTGGCTGGGCTTGAAGACGTATGATGATGCCTACATGAGATTGAAGAACATAGCAATTGCGGACCCACCAACAAAGTGACGCGGCTAAGACGATTACTATCTCATCGCGGTGTTCGACATAAGGATTGCCATCAACACAAGAGGCAGTAACGGAAGAGGCTGGCACATGTTGGCCGTGGCAGATTTGTACCCCTATACATTAAAAGACGTCGTGTGCCATGTAGGCCGCATCTTTGTGGTGACAAGCCAGGGGACTTGTTTCATCTGGTTGCCATCATACTGTACGGGACATTACAAACGGAATGCACAAACCATCATTTGCATCCCTAACGGTACTCCTTTATTTTGCAGGGACCAGTCATCCCCTGATCAAAATAAGATCACCGATCCTGGATGTGCATTTGCTTCCGTGATTCGTTCTAACCTGGAACCTTGTAGATGACTTTGTCATATTGGGATCAACTATCTTAGCAGTCGTTACTCATGGTACCACTGATGTGCAACATGGTCACACAATCTACCATGATCGGACCGTCACCATCTACCCAGGTATTCCATTTTCTCATTGCTATGTGTTAGAGTAGTAGAGTAGTACTTGTTAGTTATTTTCTTTTCTTGATTGGGACATGTTTACTATGCTAGTAGTACAATTTAGTATTATAGTTTTTTAACCCTCTCGCCTTCTCTTTCATTGTTGCACTACTTACTAGTACTAGTAGGAGTACTTTTTGCCTTGGAGGAAGCGTATAGCTAGCTTGGCCCTTGAAGACTTGAACCCACTAACTCCCACCATTTTTGTTTTTCCATGTCTTACTATCTCATCCATGTAACCAAGAGTGTCTATATATAATAAGCTGGTTATATTACTTCCTCTATACCAGAGTAGTACTACTTGCTGCACAGTATTACTGACCGCCATATTTGAGCACAACATTATTATGCATGGACCTTGACTATGTACGCCACCATGTGTCTAGATCAAAGATGTCGTGTGTACCAGATGAACAACGCCGAGTTCGACCCCAGTGGTGCTACGTGGGTGCTGAGGAACACTCTTGGAGAGTACTCACTTTTTATTGGGGACAGCTACCCCATTGTGAAGCCGATGGCACCTTCCGTGCACGACACCAAAGGCCTACCGTTCATGAAGCATGGTTGTGTCTTCAGTGCGCACCGCCGAATGAACGACATGTTGGGACACGCTATCCCTGATTTATGCCGCTTTAGCTTGGATGAGTCTCCATCATGTGGAACCAGACTAGAAAGCTGCGACAATGGTTCCCATTGCCCACCGCTATGGATCGTGCCATCCATGAAGAACACCTGGGACTGGAACCCAGAGGAGGACATGGAGCCCCATCTATAATATGTAAGTGGGGTATGATAAATTGTCAATGGTAGCGCTGTGAATATAAGTAGACTAGTCGTGTAGAAATTTATCACATGAAGTGGAGATGAACTTGTGTGGCATACTGACATTTGTCCTTTAGAATTTAATTACTAGTAAATGTGTTATGTGTAACGTGCAACTTGTCTGGTCGTTGCACGGGCTCCAACATGCTCTTTGAGAAAAAAAGATGGCACAACTTTGGATATGGGTGACATGGCGCCATCATACAGTAGCATCGTTCGCTATAGTTGTAGTACTCCTACTAGGACGACAACTCCTATAAAACCATGCGCTTCGCTCTTTGCCTCTTCGGGAGGTTCAACAGTTCATACTTGTGTGAACCTTGCACTTGGCTCTTCGCCTCTTCGGAAGGTCCAACAATGATGATGTTGGGGAACGTAGTAATTTCAAAAAAATTCCTACGCACACGCAAGATCATGGTGATGTATAGCAACGAGAGGGGAGAGTGTTGTCGACGTACCCTCGTAGACCGAAAGCGGAAGCGTTAACACAACGCAGTTGATTTAGTCATACGTCTTCACGATCCGACCGATCAAGTACCGAACGCACGACACCTCCGAGTTCTGAACACGTTCAACTCGATGACATCCCTCGAACTCCGATCCAGCCGAGTGTTGAGAGAGAGTTTCGTCAGCACGACGGCGTGGTGACGATGATGATGTTCTACCGACGCAGGGCTTCGCCTAAGCACCGCTACGATATGATCGAGGTGGATTATGGTGGAGAGGGGCACCGCACATGGCTAAGAGATCAATGATCAATTGTTGTGTCTTTGGGGTGCCCCCTGCACCCGTATATAAAGGAGCAAGGGAAGAGGAGGTCGGCCTAGGAGGAGGGTGCGCCAAGGGGGGAGTCCTACTCCCACCGGGAGTAGGACTCCTCCTTCCCTTGTTGGAGTAGGAGAGAAAGAAAGAGGAGGAGAGGAACAAGGAAAAGGGGGCTGTGTTGGGGAACGTAGTAATTTCAAAAAAATTCCTACGCACACGCAAGATCATGGTGATGCATAGCAACGAGAGGGGAGAGTGTTGTCTATGTACCCTCGTAGACCGAAGCGGAAGTGTTGACGCAATGTAGAGGAAGTAGTCGTACGTCTTCCCGGTTCAACCGATCCAAGCACCGTTACTCCGGCACCTCCGAGTTCTTGGCACACGTTCAGCTCGATGACGCTCCCCGGGATCCGATCCAGCAAAGCTTCGGGGAAGAGTTCCGTCAGCACGACGGCGTGGTGACGATCTTGATGTTCAACCGTCACAGGGCTTTGCCTAAGCACCGCTACAATATGACCGAGGTGTAATATCGTGGAGGGGGGCACCGCACACGGCTAAGGAACGATCACAAAGATCAACTTCTGTGTTCTAGGGTGCCCCCCTGCCCCCGTATATAAAGGATCCAAGGGGAGGGGGCGGCCGGCCAAGGAGGGCGCGCCAAGGGGGAGTCCTACTCCCACCGGGAGTAGGACTCCCTTCTTTCCTAGTTGGAGAAGGAGAAGGGGGAAAGAGGAGGAAGAGGGAAAGGAAAGGGGGGGGGCGCTGCCCCCCTTCCCTTGTCCTATTCGGACTAGGAAGGGGAGGGGCGCGCGGCCACCTCTTGCCTCCTTTCCTCTTCTCCCTTAAGGCCCATGTAGGCCCAATAACCCCCCGGGGGGTTCCGGTAACTCCCCGGTACTCCGGTAAAATCCCGATTTCACCCGGAACGATTCCGATATCCAAATATAGGCTTCCAATATATCGATCTTTATCTCTCGACCATTTCGAGACTCCTCGTCAAGTCCATGATCACATCCGGGACTCCGAACAACCTTCGGTACATCAAAATACATAAACTCATAATGAAACTGCCATCGTAACGTTAAGCGTGCGGACCCTACGGTTCGAGAACAATGGAGACATGACCGAGACACGTCTCCGGCCAATAACCAATAGCGGAACCTGGATGCTCATATTGGTTCCTACATATTCTACGAAGATCTTTATTGGTTAGACCGCATAACAACATACGTTGTTCCCTTTGTCATCGGTATGTTACTTGCCCGAGATTCGATCGTCGGTATCCAATACCTAGTTCAATCTCGTTACCGGCAAGTCTCTTTACTCATTCCGTAATACATCATCCCGCAACTAACTTATTAGTTCCAATGCTAGCAAGGCTTAAGTGATGTGTATTACCGAGGGGGCCCAGAGATACCTCTCCGACAATCGGAGTGACAAATCCTAATCTCGAAATACGCCAACCCAACATGTACCTTTGGAGACACCTGTAGAGCACCTTTATAATCACCCAGTTACGTTGGGATGTTTGGTAGCACACAAAGTGTTCCTCCGGTAAACGGGAGCTGCATAATCTCATAGTCATAGGAACATGTATAAGTCATGAAGAAAGCAATAGCGACATACTAAACGATCGGGTGCTAAGCTAATGGAATGGGTCATGTCAATCAGATCATTCAACTAATGATGTGATCCCGTTAATCAAATAACAACTCTTTGTCCATGGTTAGGAAACATAACCATCTTTGATTAACGAGCTAGTCAAGTAGAGGCATACTAGTGACACTCTGTTTGTCTATGTATTCACACATGTATTATGTTTCCGGTTAATACAATTCTAGCATGAATATTAAACATTTATCATGATATAAGGAAATAAATAATAACTTTATTATTGCCTCTAGGGCATATTTCCTTCAGTCTCCCACTTGCACTAGAGTCAATAATCTAGATTAGACAGTAATGATTCTAACACCCATGGAGCCTTGGTGCTGATCATGTTTTGCTCGTGGAAGAGGCTTAGTCAACGGGTCTGCAATATTCAGATCCGTATGTATCTTGCAAATCTCTATGTCTCCCACCTGGACTAGAACCCGGATGGAATTGAAGCGTCTCTTGATGTGCTTGGTTCTCTTGTGAAATCTGGATTCCTTTGCCAGGGCAATTGCACCAGTATTGTCACAAAAGATTTTCATTGGACCCGATGCACTAGGTATGACACCTAGATCGGATATGAACTCCTTCATCCAGAATCCTTCATTTGCTGCTTCCGAAGCAGCTACGTATTCCGCTTCACAAGTAGATCCCGCCACGATGCTTTGTTTACAACTGCACCAACTGACAGCTCCACCGTTTAATGTAAACATGTATCCTGTTTGCGATTTAAAATCATCCGGATCAGTGTCAAAGATCGCATCAACGTAACCATTTATGATGAGCTCTTTGTCACCTCCATAAACAAGAAACATATCCTTAGTCCTTTTTAGGTATTTCAGGATGTTCTTGACCGCTGTCCAGTGATCCACTCCTGGATTACTTTGGTACCTCCCTGCTAGACTTATAGCAAGGCACACATCAGGTCTGGTACATAGCATTGCATACATGATAGAGCCTATGGCTGAAGCATAGGGAACATCTTTCATTTCTCTCTATCTTCTGCAGTGGTCGGGCATTGAGTCTTACTCAACTTCACACCTTGTAACATAGGCAAGAACCCTTTCTTTGCTTGATCCATTTTGAACTTCTTCAAAACTTTGTCAAGGTATGTGCTTTGTGAAAGTCCAATTAAGCGTCTTGATCTATCTCTATAGATCTTAATGCCTAATATGTAAGCAGCTTCACCGAGGTCTTTCATTGAAAAACTCTTATTCAAGTATCCCTTTATGCTATCCGGAAATTCTATATCATTTCCAATCAGTAATATGTCATCCACATATAATATCAGAAATGCTACAAAGCTCCCACTCACTTTCTTGTAAATACAGGCTTCTCCAGAAGTCTGTATAAAACCAAATGCTTTGATCACACTATCAAAGCGTTTATTCCAACTCCGAGAGGCTTGCACCAGTCCATAAATGGATCGCTGGAGCTTGCACACTTTGTTAGCTCCCTTTGGATCGACAAAACCTTCTGGTTGCATCATATACAACTCTTCTTCTAGAAATCCATTCAGGAATGCAGTTTTGATATCCATCTGCCAAATTTCATAATCATAAAATGCGGCAATTGCTAACATGATTCGGATAGACTTAAGCATCGCTACGGGTGAGAAGGTCTCGTCATAGTCAAACCTTGAACTTGTCGAAAACCTTTTGCGACAAGTCGAGCTTTGTAGACAGTAACATTACCGTCAGCGTCAGTCTTCTTCTTGAAGATCCATTTATTCTCAATTGCTTGCCGATCAACGGGCAAGTCAACCAAAGTCCACACTTTGTTCTCATACATGGATCCCATCTCGGATTTCATGGCTTCAAGCCATTTCGCGGAATCTAGGCTCACCATCGCTTCTTCATAGTTCGTAGGTTCATCATGATCTAGTAGCATGACTTCCAGAACAGGATTGCCGTACCACTCTGGTGCGGATCTTACTCTGGTTGATCTACGAGGCTCAGTAGCAACTTGATCTGAAGTTTCATCATCATCATCATCAACTTCTTCACTAATTGGTGTAGGTATCGCAGAAACCGGTTTCTGTGATGAACTACTCTCCAATAAGGGAGCAGGTACAATTACCTCATCAAGTTCTACTTTCCTCCCACTCACTTCTTTCGAGAGAAACTCCTTCTCTAGAAAGGATCCATTCTTAGCAATGAATGTCTTGCCTTCGGATCTGTGATAGAAGGTGTACCCAACAGTCTCATTTGGGTATCCTATGAAGACACATTTCTCCGATTTGGGTTCGAGCTTATCAGGTTGAAGCTTTTTCGCATAAGCATCGCAGCCCCAAACTTTAAGAAATGACAACTTTGATTTCTTGCCAAACCATAGTTCATAAGGTGTCGTCTCAACGGATTTTGATGGTGCCCTATTTAATGTGAATGCGGCCGTCTCTAAAGCATAACCCCAAAACGATAGCGGTAAATCTGTTAGAGTCATCATAGATCGCACCATATCAAGTAAAGTACGATTACGATGTTCGGACACACCATTACGCTGTGGTGTTCCGGGTGGCGTGAGTTGCGAAGCTATTCCGCATTGTTTCAAATGTAGACCAAACTCGTAACTCAAATATTCTCCTCCACGATCAGATCGTAGAAACTTTATTTTCTTGTTATGATGATTTTCAACTTCACTCTGAAATTCTTTGAACTTTTCAAATGTTTCAGACTTATGCTTCATTAAGTAGATATACCCATATCTGCTTAAATCATCTGTGAAGGTGAGAAAATAACGATATCCGCCACGAGCCTCAACATTCATCGGACCACATACATCTGTATGTATGATTTCCAACAAATCTGTTGCTCTCTCCATAGTACCGGAGAATGGTGTTTTAGTCATCTTGCCCATGAGGCACGGTTCACAAGTACCAAGTGATTCATAATCAAGTGGTTCCAAAAGTCAATCGGTATGGAGTTTCTTCATGCGCTTTACACCGATATGACCTAAACGGCAGTGCCACAAATAAGTTGCACTATCATTATCAACTATGCATCTTTTGGCTTCAACATTATGAATATGTGTATCACTACTATCGAGATTCATCAAAAATAGACCACTCTTCAAGGGTGCATGACCATAAAAGATATTACTCATATAAATAGAACAACCATTATTCTCTGATTTAAATGAATAATCGTCTCGCATTAAACAAGATCCAGATATAATGTTCATGCTCAACGCTGGCACCAAATAACAATTATTTAGGTATAATACTAATCCCGAAGGTAGATGTAGATGTAGCGTGCCGACCACGATCACATCGACTTTGGAACCATTTCCCACGCGCATCGTCACCTCGTCCTTTGCCAGTGTTCGCTTAATCCGTAGTCCCTGTTTCGAGTTGCAAATATTAGCAACAGAACCAGTATCAAATACCCAGGTGCTACTGTGAGCTCTAGTAAGGTACACATCAATAACATGTATATCACATATACCTTTGTTCACCTTGCCATCCTTCTTATCCGCCAAATACTTGGGGCAGTTCCGCTTCCAGTGACCAGTCTGCTTGCAGTAGAAGCACTCAGTTTCAGGCTTAGGTCCAGACTTGGGTTTCTTCTCCTAAGCAGCAACTTGCTTGCTGTTCTTCTTGAAGTTCCCCTTTCTCTTCCCTTTGCCCTTTTTCTTGAAACTAGTGGTGTTGTTGACCATCAACACTTGATGCTCCTTCTTGATTTCTACCTTCCCAGCTTTCAGCATTGCGAAGAGATCGGGAATAGTCTTATTCATCCCTTGCATATTATAGTTCATCACGAAGCTCTTGTAGCTTGGTGGCAGTGATTGGAGAATTCTGTCAATGACGCAATCATCTGGAAGATTAACTCCCAATTGAATCAAGTGATTATTATACCCAGACATTTTGAGTATATGCTCACTGACAGAACTGTTCTCCTCCATCTTGCAGCTATAGAACTTATTGGAGACTTCATATCTCTCAATCCGGGCATTTGCTTGGAATATTAACTTCAACTCCTGGAACATCTCATATGCTCCATGACGTTCAAAACGTCATTGAAGTCCCGATTCTAAGCCGTAAAGCATGGCACATTGAACTATCGAGTAGTCATCAGCTTTGCTCTGCCAGATGTTCAGAACATCTGGTGTTGCTCCAGCAACAGGCCTGGCACCCAGCGGTGCTTCCAGGACGTAATTCTTCTGTGCAGCAATGAGGATAATCCTCAAGTTACGGACCCAGTCCGTGTAATTGCTACCATCATCTTTCAACTTTGCTTTCTCAAGGAACGCATTAAAATTCAAGGAACAACAGCACGGGCCATTTTTCTACAATTAACATAAACAAGCAAGATACTATCAGGGACTAAGTTCATGATAAATTTAAGTTCAATTAATCATATTACTTAAGAACTCCCACTTAGATAGACATCCCTCTAATCATCTAAGTGATCACGTGATCCAAATCAACTAAACCATAACCGATCATCACGTGAAATGTAGTAGTTTTCAATGGTGAACATCGCTATGTTGATCATATCTACTATATGATTCACGCTCGACCTTTCGATCTCAGTGTTCCGAGGCCATATCTGCATATGCTAGGCTCGTCAAGTTTAACCTGAGTATTCTGCGTGTGCAAAACTGGCTTGCACCCGTTGTAGATGGACGTAGAGCTTATCACACCCGATCATCACGTGATGTCTGGGCATGACGAACTTTGGCAACGGTGCATACTCAGGGAGAACACTTTTATCTTGAAATTTAGTGAGAGATCATCTTATAATGCTACCGTCAATCAAAGCAAGATAAGATGCATAAAAGATAAACATCACATGCAATCAATATAAGTGATATGATATGGCCATCATCATCTTGTGCTTGTGATCTCCATCTCTGAAGCACCGTCATGATCACCATCGTCACCGGCGCGACACCTTGATCTCCATCGTAGCATCGTTGTCGTCTCGCCAATCTTATGCTTCTACGACTATCGCTACCGCTTAGTGATAAAGTAAAGCATTACAGGGCGATTGCATTGCATACAGTAAAGCGACAACCATATGGCTCCTGCCAGTTGCCGATAACTCGGTTACAAAAACATGATCATCTCATAAAATAAAATTTAGCATCATGCCTTGACCATATCACATCTCAACATGCCCTGCAAAAACAAGTTAGACGTTCTCTACTTTGTTTGTTGCAAGTTTTACGTGGCTTCTACGGGCTTAAGCAAGAACCAATCTTACCTACGCATCAAAACCACAACGATAGTTTGTCAAGTTGGTGTTGTTTTAACATTCGCAAGGACCGGGCCTAGTCACACTCGGTTCAACTAAAGTTGGAGAAACTGTCACCCGCTAGCCACCTTTGTGCAAAGCACGTCGGGAGAACCGGTCTCGCGTAAGCGTACGCGTAATGTCGGTCTGGGCCGCTTCGTCCAACAATACCGCCGAACCAAAGTATGACATGCTGGTAAGCAGTATGACTTATATCGCCCACAACTCACTTGTGTTCTACTCGTGCATATAACATCGACACATAAAACCTAGGCTCGGATGCCACTGTTGGGGAACGTAGTAATTTCAAAAAAATTCCTACACACACGCAAGATCATGGTGATGCATAGCAACAAGAGGGGAGAGTGTTGTCTATGTACCCTCGTAGACCGAAGCGGAAGTGTTAACGCAACATAGAGGAAGTAGTCGTACGTCTTCCCGGTTCAACCGATCCAAGCACCGTTACTCCGGCACCTCCGAGTTCTTGGCACACGTTCAGCTCGATGACGCTCCCCGGGCTCTGATCCAGTAAAGCTTCGGGGAAGAGTTCCGTCAGCACGACGGCGTGGTGACAATCTTGATGTTCAACCGTCGCAGGGCTTCGCCTAAGCACCGCTACAATATGACTGAGGTGTAATATCGTGGAGGGGGGCACCACACACGGCTAAGGAACGATCATGAAGATCAACTTGTGTGTTCTAGGGTGCTCCCTGCCCCCGTATATAAAGGACCCAAGGGGAGGGGGCGGCCGGCCAAGGAGGGCGCACCAAGGGGGAGTCCTACTCCCACCGGGAGTAGGACTCCCTTCTTTCCTAGTTGGAGAAGGAGAAGGGGGAAAGAGGAGGAAGAGGGAAAGGAAAGGGGGGGCGCCGCCCCCCTTCCGTTGTCCTATTCGGACTAGGAAGGGGAGGGGCGCACGGCCACCTCTTGCCTCCTTTCCTCTTCTCCCTTAAGGCCCATGTAGGCCCAATAACCCCCCGGGGGGTTCCGGTCACTCCCCGGTACTCCGGTAAAATCCCGATTTCACCCGAAACGATTCCGATATCCAAATATAGGCTTCCAATATATCGATCTTTATGTCGCGACCATTTCGAGACTCCTCGTCAAGTCCATGATCACATCCGGGACTCCGAACAACCTTCGGTACATCAAAATACATAAACTCATAATGAAACTGTCATCATAACGTTAAGCGTGCGGACCCTACGGTTCGAGAACAATGTAGACATGACCGAGACACGTCTCCGGTCAATAACCAATAGCGGAACCTAGATGCTCATATTGGTTCCTACATATTCTACGAAGATCTTTATCGGTCAGACCGCATAACAACATACGTTGTTCCCTTTGTCATCGGTATGTTACTTGCCCGAGATTCGATCGTCGGTATCCAATACCTAGTTCAATCTCGTTACCAGCAAGTCTCTTTACTCGTTCTGTAATACATCATCCCGCAACTAACTCATTAGTTGCAATGCTTGCAAGGCTTAAGTGATGTGTATTACCGAGGGGGCCTAGAGATACCTCTCCGACAATCGGAGTGACAAATCCTAATCTCGAAATACGACAACCCAACATGTACCTTTGGAGACACCTGTAGAGCACCTTTATAAGCACCCAGTTACATTGTGACGTTTGGTAGCACACAAAGTGTTCCTCCGGTAAACGGGAGCTGCATAATCTCATAGTCATAGGAACGTGTATAAGTCATGAAGAAAGCAATAGCAACATACTATACGATCGGGTGCTAAGCTAATGGAATGGGTCATGTCAATCAGATCATTCAACTAATGATGTGATCCCGTTAATCAAATAACAACTCTTTGTTCATGGTTAGGAAACATAACCATCTTTGATTAATGAGATAGTCAAGTAGAGGCATACTAGTGACACTTTGTTTGTCTATGTATTCACACATGTATTATGTTTCTGGTTAATACAATTCTATCATGAATAATAAACATTTATCATGATATAAGGAAATAAATAATAACTTTATTATTGCCTCTAGGGCATATTTCCTTCAGGCTGCACCCCTTGTCCAATTCAGACCAGAGGGGGGGCGCACGCCTCATTCCTTTTGGCCTCTCTCCTCTATTCCCGTATGGCCCAATAAGGCCCATATACTCCGTAGCGAATTCCTGTAACTCTCCAGTACTCCGAAAAATACCCGAATCACTCGGAACCTTTCCGATATCTGAATATAGTCGTCCAATATATCGATTTTTACGTCTCAACCATTTCGAGACTTCTCATCATGTCCCCGATCTCATCCGAGACTCCGAACTCCTTCGATACATAAAACTCATAAACTCATAATATAACTGTCATTGAAACCTTAAGCGTGCGGACCCTACGGGTTCGAGAACAATGTAGACATGACCGAGAGACGTCTTCGGTCAATAACCAATAGCGGATCCTGGATGCTCATATTGGTTCCCACATATTCTATGAAGATCTTTATCGGTCAGACCACATAACAACATGCGTTGTTCCCTTTGTCATCGGTATGTTACTTGCCCGAGATTCGATCGTCGGTATCTCAATACCTAGTTCAATCTCGTTACCGGCAAGTCTCTTTACTCATTCCGTAATACATCATCCTGCAACTAACTCATTAGTTGCAATGCTTGCAAGGCTTAAGTGATGTGCATTACCGAGAGGGCCCAGAGATACCTCTCCGACAATCGGAGTGACAAATCCTAATCTCGAAATACGCCAACCCAACAAGTACCTTCGGAGACACCTGTAGAGCACCTTTATAATCACCCAGTTACGTTGTGACGTTTGGTGGCACACAAAGTGTTCCTCTGGTAAACGGGAGTTGCATAATCTCATAGTCATAGGAACATGTATAAGTCATGAAGAAAGCAATAGCAACAAACTAAACGATCAAGTGCTATGCTAACGGAATGGGTCAAGTCAATCACATCATTCTCCTAATGATGTGATCTGTTAATCAAATGACAACTCATGTCTATGATTAGGAAACATAACCATCTTTGATCAACGAGCTAGTCAAGTAGAGGCATACTAGTGACACTCTGTTTGTCTATGTATTCACACATGTATTATGTTTCCGGTTAATACAATTCTAGCATGAATAATAAACATTTATCATGATATAAGGAAATAAATAATAACTTTATTATTGCCTCTAGGGATATTTCCTTCAGTCTCCCACTTGCACTAGAGTCAATAATCTAGTTCACATCGCCATGTGATTTAACATCAATAGTTCACATCACCATGTGATTAACACCCATAGTTCACATTGACATGTGACCAACACCCAAAGGGTTTACTAGAGTCAATAATCTAGTTCATATCGCTATGTGATTAACACCCAAAGAGTACTAAGGTGTGATTATGTTTTGCTTGTGAGAGAAGTTTAGTGTACGGGTCTGCCATAATCAGATCCGTACGTATTTTGCAAATTTCTATGTCAACAATGCTCTGCACGGAGCTACTCTAGCTAATTGCTCCCACTTTCAATATGTATCCAGATTGAGACTTAGAGTCATCTGGATTAGTGTCAAAACTTGCATCGACGTAACCCTTTACGACGAACCTTTTGTCACCTCCATAATCGAGAAACATATCCTTATTCCACTAAGGATAATTTTGACCAATGTCAAGTGATCTACTCCTAGATCACTATTGTACTCCCTTGCCAAACTCAGGGTAGGGTATACAATAGGTCTGGTACACATCATGGCATACTTTATAGAACCTATGGCTGAGGCATAGTGAATGACTCTCATTCTCTCTCTATCTTCTGCCGTGGTCTGGTTTTGAGTCTTACTCAACTTCACACCTTGTAACACAGGCAAGAACTCCTTCTTTGACTGTTCCATTTTGAACTACTTCAAAATCTTGTCAAGGTATGTACTCATTGAAAAAACTTATCAAGCGTATTGATCTATCTCTATAGATCTTGATGCTCAATATGTAAGCACCTTCACCGAGGTCTTTCTTTGAAAAACTCCTTTCAAACACTCCTTTATTCTTTGCAGAATAATTCTACCCGATCAATCAATATGTCATTCACATATACTTATCAGAAATGCTGTAGTGCTCCCACTCACTTTCTTGTAAATACAGGCTTCACCGCAAGTCTGTATAAAACTATATGCTTTGATCAACTTATCAAAGCGTATATTCCAACTCCGAGATGCTTGCACTAGTGCACAGATGGATCGCTGGAGCTTGCACATTTTGTTAGCACCTTTAGGATTCACAAAACCTTCTGGTTGCATCATATACAACTCTTCTTTATAAATCCATTAAGGATTGCAGTTTTGTTACCCATTTGCCAGATTTCTTAAAATGCGGCAATTGCTAACATGATTTGGATAGACTTAAGCATAGATACGATTGAGAAACTCTCATCGTAGTCAACACCTTGAACTTGTCGAAAACCTTTTGCGACAATTCTAGCTTTGTAGATAGTAACACTACTATCAGCGTATGTCTTCTTCTTGAAGATCCATTTAATCTCAATGGCTCGCCGATCATTAGGCAAGTCAATCAAAGTCCATACTTTGTTCTCATACATGGATCTCATCTCAGATTTCATGGCCTCAAGCCATTTTGCGGAATCTGGGCTCACCATCGCTTCCTCATAGTTCGTAGGTTCATCATGGTCAAGTAACATGACCTCCAGAACAGGATTATCGTACCACTCTGGTGCGGATCTCACTCTGGTTTACCTATGAGGTTCGGTAGTAACTTGATCTGAAGTTACATGATCATTATCATTAGCTTCCTCACTAATTGGTGTAGTAGTCATAGGAACAGATTTCTGTGATGAACTACTTTCCAATAAGGGAGCAGGTACAGTTACCTCATCAAGTTCTACTTTCCTCCCACTCACTTCTTTCAAGAGAAACTCCTTCTCTAGAAAGGATCCATTCTTAGCAACGAATGTCTTGCCTTCGGATCTGTGATAGGAGGTGTACCCAATTGTTTCCTTCGGGTATCCTATGAAGACGCACTTCTCCGATTTGGGTTTGAGCTTATCAGGTTGAAACTTTTTCACATAAGTATTGCAACCTCAAACTTTAAGAAACGACAGCTTAGGTTTCTTGCCAAACCATAGTTCATACGGTGTCGTCTCAACAGATTTAGATGGTGCCCTATTTAATGTGAATGCAGCTGTCTCTAATGCATAACCCCAAAACGATAGTGGTAGATCGGTAAGAGACATCATAGATCGCACCATATCTAATAAAGTATGGTTATGACGTTCGAACACACCATTACACTGTGGTGTTCCAGGTGGCGTGAGTAATGAAACTATTTCACATTTGTTTTTAACTAAAGGCCAAACTCGTAACTCAAATATTTTACTTCTGCGATCATATCGTAGAAACTTTTATTTTTGTTACGATGATTCTCCACTTCACTCTGAAATTCTTTGAACTTTGCAAATGTTTCAGACTTGTGTTTCTTCAAGTAGATATACTCATATCTGCTCAAATCATCTGTGAAGATCAGAAAATAATGATACCTGCCACGAGCCTCAATATTCATCGGACCACATACATCAGTATGTATGATTTCCAACAAATCTGTTGCTCGCTCCATTGTTCCGGAGAACGGAGTCTTAGTCATCTTGCCCATGAGGCATGGTTCGCAAGCATCAACTGATTCTTAATCAAGTGATTCCAAAAGCCCATCAGCATGGATTTACTTCATGCGCTTTACACCAATATGACCTAAACGACAGTGCCACAAATAAGTTGCACCATCATTATTAACTTTGCATCTTTTGGTTTCAATATTATGAATATGTGTATCACTACGATCGAGATCCAACGAACCATTTTCATTGGGTGTGTAACCATATAAGGTTTTATTCATGTAAACAAAACAACAATTTATTCTCTTACTTAAATGAATAACCGTATTGCAATAAACATGATCAAATCATATTCATGCTCAACGCAAACACCAAATAACACTTATTTAGGTTCAACACTAATCCCAAAAGTATAGGGAGTGTGCGATGATGATCATATCAATCTTGGAACCACTTCCAACACACATCGTCACTTCACCCTTAACTAGTCTATGTTCATTCTGCAACTCCTGTTTCGAGTTACTACTCTTAGCAACTGAAACAGTATCAAATACCGAGGGGTTGGTACGAACACTAGTAAAATACACATCAATAATCTGTAGATCAAATATACCTTTGTTCACTTTGCCATCCTTCTTATCTGCCAAAACTTGGGGCAGTTCCGCTTCCACTGACCAATCCCTTTGTAGTAGAAGCACTTAGTCTCAGGCTTAGGACCAGACTTGGGCTTCTTCACTTGAGCAGCAACTTCCTTGCCGTTCTTCTTGAAGTTCCCCTTCTTCCCTTTGCCCTTTTCTTGAAACTAGTGGTCTTGTGTACCATCAACACTTGATGCTCTTTCTTGACTTCTACCTTCATCGATTTCATCATAATGAAAAGCTCGGGAATCATTTTTGTCATCCCTTGCATACTATAGTTCATCACAAAGTTCTACTAACTTGGTGATTGTGACTAGAGAATTCTGTCAATCACTATCTTATCTGGAAGATTAACTCCCACTTGATTCAAGTGATTGTAGTACCCAGACAATCTGAGCACATGCTCACTGCTTGAGCTATTCTCCTCCATCTTTTAGCTATAGAACTTGTTGGAGACTTCATATCTCTCAACTCGGGTATTTGCTTGAAATATTAACTTCAACTCCTGGAACATCTCATATGGTCCATGACGTTCAAAATGTCTTTGAAATCCCGATTCTAAGTTGTTAAGCATGGTGCACTAAACTATCAAGTAGTCATCATATTGAGCTAGCCAAACGTTCATAACGTATACATCTGCTCCTGCAATAGGTCTGTCACCTAGCGGTGCATCAAAGACATAATTCTCCTGTGCAGCAATGAGGATAATCCTCAGATCACGGATCCAATCCGCATCATTGCTACTAACATTTTTCAACATAATTTTTTTCTAGGAACATAATAAACTGGGAGCAACATCGTGAGCTATTGATCTACAACATAGATATGCTAATACTACCAGGACTAAGTTCATGATAAATTAAAGTTCAATTAATCATATTACTTAAGAACTCCCACTTAGATAGACATCCCTCTAATCCTCTAAGTGATAACGTGATCCAAATCAACTAAACCATGTCCGATCATCACGTGAGATGGAGTAGTTTCAATGGTGAACATCACTATGTTGATCATATCTACTATATGATTCACGCTCGACCTTTCGGTCTCCGTGTTCCGAGGCCATATCTATTATATGCTAGGCTTGTCAAGTTTAACCTGAGTATTCCGTGTGTGCAACTGTTTTGCACCCGTTGTATTTCAATGTAGAGCCTATCACACCCGATCATCACGTGGTGTCTCAGCACGAAGAACTTTCGCAACGGTGCATACTCAGGGAGAACACTTATACTTTCATAATTTAGTGAGGGATCATCTTATAATGCTACCGTCAATCAAAGCAAAATAAGATGTATAAAAGATAAACATCACATGCATGGCCATCATCATCTTGTGCCTTTGATCTCCATCTCCAAACCATCGTCATGATCTCCATCGTCACCGGCATGACACCATGATCTCCATCATCTTGATCTATATCAATGTGTCATCACATGGTCGTCTCGCCAACTATTGCTCTTGCAACTATTGCTATTGCATAGCGATAAAGTAAAGCAATTATTTGACGCTTGCATCTTATGCAATAGAGAGACAACCATAAGGCTTTTGCCAGTTGCCGATAACTTCAACAAAACATGATCATCTCATACAACAACTTATATCTCATCACGTCTTGACCATATCACATCACAACATGCCCTGCAAAAACAAGTTAGACGTCCTCTACTTTGTTGTTGCAAGTTTTATGTGGCTGCTACGGGCTTAGCAAGAACCGTTCTTACCTACGCATCGAAAACCACAACGATAGTTTGTCAAGTTAGTGATGTTTTAACCTTCTCAAGGACCGGGCGTAGTCACACTTGGTTCAACTAAAGTTGGAGAAACTGACACCCGCCAGCCACCTGTGTGCAAAGCACGTCGGTAGAACCAGTCTTGCATAAGCGTACGCGTAATGTCGGTCCGGGCCGCTTCATCCAACAATGCCGCCGAACCAAAGTATGACATGCTGGTAAGCAGTATGACTTATATCACCCACAACTCACTTGTGTTCTACTCGTGCATAACATCAACGCATAAAACCTAGGCTCTGATACCAATGTTGTGGAACGTAGTAATTTCAAAAAATTTCCTACGCACACGCAAGATCATGGTGATGTATAGCAACGAGAGGGGACAGTGTTGTCTACGTACCCTCGTAGACCGAAAGTGGAAGCGTTAGCACAACGCGGTTGATTTAGTCGTACGTCTTCACAATCTGACCGATCAAGTACCGAACGCACGGCACCTTCGAGTTCTGCACACGTTCAACTCGATGACGTCCCTCGAACTCCGATCCAGCCGAGTGTTGAGGGAGAGTTTCGTCAGCACGACGGCATAGTGACAATGATGATGTTCTACCGACACAGGGCTTCGCCTAAGCATCGCTACGATATGATCGAGGTGGATTATGATGGAGAGGGGCACCGCACACGGCTAAGAGATCAATGATCAATTGTTGTGTCTTTGGGGTGCCCCCTGCACCCGTATATAAAGGAGCAAGGGAGGAGGAGGCCGGCCTAGGAGGAGGGTGCGCCAAGGGGGGAGTCCTACTCCCACCGGGAGTAGGACTCCTCCTTCCCTTGTTGGAGTAGGAGAGAAGGAAAGAGGAGGAGAGGAACAAGGAAAAGGGGGCTGCACCCCTTGTCTAATTCGGACCAGAGGGGGGCGCGCGCCTCCTCCCTTTTGGCCTCTCTCCTCTATTCCCGTATGGCCCAATAAGGCCCATATACTCCCCGGTGAATTTCCGTAACTCTCCTGTACTCCGAAAAATACCCGAATCACTCGGAACCTTTCCGATGTCTGAATATAGTCCTCTGGTAAACGGGAGTTGCATAATCTCATAGTCATAGGAACATGTATAAGTCATGAAGAAAGCAATAGCAACAAACTAAATGATCAAGTGCTATGCTAACGGAATGGGTTAAGTCAATCACATCATTCTCCTAATGATGTGATCCGTTAATCAAATGACAACTCATGTCTATGGTTAGGAAACATAACCATCTTTGATCAACGAGCTAGTCAAGTAGAGGCATACTAGTGACACTCTATTTGTCTATGTATTCACACATGTATTATGTTTCCGGTTAATGCAATTCTAGCATGAATAATAAACATTTATCATGATATAAGGAAATAAATAATAACTTTATTATTGCCTCTAAGGCATATTTCCTTCAGATGATACTATAGAATAATATGCTTCTGACAATCTGACACTGAATGAACCGCTGCACGTCCACCGCGAGGGCGAGTGTTAGGGAGAGGGAGAGGGTGTTGTACTCAAAACCCTCTCCTCGTCCGGCGAGCCACCACGCGTGTGGGCAAGGGAGTGGGCGTAGGCGTACATAGTAAGCAAGCTTCTCCTCGTCCCGTGAGCCAGCGTGCATGGGCGAGGGAGAGGGCTAAGTAAGCAAGCTTCACCTGGTTCGATGAGTTGATGGGACACATCAAAGCAGTACTGGTCCATACTGCATCCTTTCCGGTTAATATGGCTTAATTTGAAACGAGAAAATACAATGGCGGTCAACGTATATAACAATACGCTAATTACGGTCACCAAAGAGTTTTGCGGTGATTATACGATCACTAGCTCATCGTAGAGCACCTTATTTCACTCTACTAACGAGCCACATAGTCGATGTGGCACTTTGTTGACTGGTTAAATTGACACCTGGTTTTTGGGTCCCACCTGTCAGTTGGCAGAGCAAAGAAATCAGTTAAACAAAACTTTACGCGGGCGCGACATGAGTCCAACCCTTGCACGTGAACCACCCTGGTTGTGTATGTGAGTGCATGCATGTGTACTCCCTCGAGCTTCCAACAAAGAGTGTACATCTACACTTCCAATGCATTTAGCCTTTAACCTAATCGATATTGATTGACTAATGCACCAACTTGTGCTCTAGCTATAGGCTACATGTCTATCCTTAATTACAGCATGCAACAACCTTCATTTATTCTTCTTCTCTCAATGGTCGCATGCACACATAAGTCTGCTACTTTTGGGCATTAATTATGCCATGAAGTTCCGGTTCCTCTTGGTCAATGTGTAAATCTCTATATGTACATTCTTTCACGGACGGAGGGAGTAGGTTGAGAATTTGAGCGTGAGCGTGTGTGTTGCGTCGTGTGCTGTGTGCCGCATGGATGCGTGAGTGTTGCGTGCGTGCATGTGTACGTGTGATTGTTGCATTTTGCATGCATGCATGAGGATTTTAGTCCCTCCCATTGACATGTTCATATTTCAAGCTTCATTAAAATGTTGCATGCAAGAATTAAGAGAAAACTCACCAATGCGTGTAAAAGTCCTGGTCATTTGTTCCTCACGCATGCATTCCAATTAATACGTTCGTAAACACAATTTTCTTGAGGAACACGAGCCCATTATTGAGTACTTTTGGAAAAACAATCTTCAGGGACTCATCATTTACTACTACATTGGTTGATGATTTTTTATTGACCTGTATATAAACCTCTGTCCTGGTTTAATGGTCCCCTTCGTTACTTAGTGTAAAATTTTGACAGTAAATTTAACTAACAAAGTGTCAATGCATGTCATAAAAGCTATACCATTAAAAACTATGTTCAAATACGAATCTAGTGATATTATTTTTGGTGATATGCATTAACATTTTATTAGTTAAATATATGGTCAAAGTTTGCACAAAATACTAGTACTCCCACATTATTAGCGCCGGGTGCCTTGGCCAATGTTTCATCTTATTGGACATGATGAGAGTAGAGGCATAGGGATACTGTGGATAGGAAGTCTTGGCGATCCATTATTCCCCATCTCGGTCAAAGAGAACTATTCAACTAGTATTCATAGTGAAGTGACAGTACATGCAGCAGCAGATGGGACACTTAATTAGTAAGCTGAACCAGCGTGTTGGTGTTACTAAATCAGCCTTACCCAGTACCGTGATCATGTTTTCAAGTGGAGCACGCTTCCGCAGATATGCCAACGCACCTCTCTCTTCCATTAACTGACATATGAGCCCTCTTGAGGTAGACCCACATGTCATTGGCTTAACTATTTACACTCTGAAGGATAGTATATCCTGGTAGTAGTACTAGTAGAATTGAGATTTAATGCACTTTCTTCCCCGTCTTTCCCTCTTCTTCCTCCTCTCTTCTTCTTACTCCTCTCTTCCCCATCATCGGGCGCACACCATTTCCTGCCACTCACTGCTCACTCGCCCGCGCCATCTTCATTGGTAGCTCGTGCCTACCATATCCCCTCGCTCACTGCTCGGACACACACATCATCTTCTCCGCCCCCCCCCCCGAACCACTTCCCCGCTCGCTCGCAGGCACCGAAAACCCCAATCACTCAGCGCCCTAAAAAACCATATGGAAGAATCGACTGACACACAGAGCCGTGATTGGAATGCCCCCCGATGTTCTCTTGGAGCAGATCTGTAATCGTATGGACCTGCTCAACACCGTCCGCCTAGCCGCATGCTCGGTGTCTTTGTACCATCTACTCGTCTACAACCGGCCGACCCTTTTCAAGACACCATGCTTGGTGATGCCCGATCCTCGCAGGTGGCCCAGACACCGACTTGACGATCCTATGGTGGTTGTCGTGGTGCCCGTCGACATGCTACCACTATCCGTCCACCTGTCCTTCATGCGCGACCACTACTGGGTGGGCATGAAGGCCAACTGGATTGTCCTCATCCACCAATCCGGTAGTCCATGGCGTCTCGTGGACATCTACACCCAGTGAGAGATCACCCTTCAATCGTTAGATACCATCGCCATTAAGCCTCGCGGCCCACCGGACACTCCTTCCTACTACGCACAAGACGCGTCGAGCTTTTGGTGTGACCTCCATTTGCTGAAGGTTGTAATCTGCAAAGTCCCACACCATCAGAAGATTACACGGATTACAAGCTCATTGCCTTGTTCAACATGGGATTAGTCTATCTAGAATCCGATCTCCATACATGGTTATGTCTCATCATCAATCCTGTTCAGCCTCCATTTCTGTCAGATGCTATAGTGCACGATGGCATCGTTTATGCGGTCGATGCACAGATTGGCTGCCTATACTGGTGGAATCTATCGTCATGTAATTGTTCTATCTCATCTCATCTTTACCTTATGAATACGACTTCCTATTGATTGTTACAAATTTAGAATAGATAGTATGTCTATAACCACATCATTGCTATATGTTCATCTCATTTCCTAGATTTTTATGACCACACATGTTATTGTTAGAGTTGATATGAGAACAACTGGCATCTAATGATTGTTAGAATAGATATTGTGAGTATAACCTCATGATTGCTATATGTTACTCTCATTTCCAAGATTTTTATAAGTGTTATGGTAGAATATGAGTCGGCCCTGTCATAGCTGTTTTCCTCTCATTGTTACATGATGTTTGAACCATGACATATTGCTAGAATATGAAAGCCATTGGCTTGTTTTTTTTAACTTGGGGTGTGATTATGACCACGACATTGCAATTCTCTGTCTATGATATATGTCACCGTTATGATATGAAAGCCAAGCCACGCGATATCACAAACGGTTCCGGAGACCCTACGCACACGTAGTAGCGCTGCAAATCGTATGCGGTCTGCTGTGTATCACTGACGGTCTTGCTATGATTGACGTATGCTTATCGATGTGGATCGCACACACTCATTTAGTTGAACCGTGTGCGGATCAATTGCCAGGTTAAAACAAAAATATCCTATTTTGAATCGGCACGCAAAAAGCAAATTCATCACAATATTTAATTGAACAAATAAACAAAAATATCCCATTTTGAATCGGCATGCAAAAAGCAAATTCGCCACAATATTCAATTGAACAAATAGTGTCCACCGGAAGAACATTCATCAGATTTCGCAACAATTGCAATTGAACATATGGTAGCTAAATTCCAACGATTTGTCCACTCATATATGCATTACATAATTAATCATAGTGTATGAAATACGAATACCTTATCAGATGGAAAACAATGGATCCATGCGTTATATGTTTAGCGGCTAACTCTTACTCAATGTTTCAGGAGAACACATGCTGAAATCTTCATTATCACCAGTGGGATTGATGTAGTGATCCAGGAAGAAGTTCGTGATAAATCTCCGAACCATCAACAATTCACTAGCCGGGAGCAGTTCAGGGGTCCTTAGTTTTAAGATGAGCTTAAATATTTTTAAGATCAGAATGTGCCATATGAGTGGAGTAGAAGATATTAATTAAGATAGCCTTAATGGTACTAATTCATGAGGATCGTCACAACTATCAGAAGATTTGCAGATGGAGATCATGTGTCTGCAAACATAGTATCCACAAAGGTTGGTCCCTGCTTCTTGCTGAGGACACTAAATTTTTTTGTACAAAATTAGTCATGTATTTGTCCTGTTAGGAACAACCTAACCGGTGTTAGATGTATTATTTTTTCTTTGGACAAAATAGAAAGAGGTTTATTTAGAAGCTTGAACATTTGACTAGCATAAGGAAAGGTATTTCCAGACTGTTGGATAAATTTTCCAAACATAACAGATTTCGGTGTGTTACCAGAGAAACGATCTCGTGCTGCAGAGGTTGTTCCATCTTGAACAGGTTCCCTAGTTTAGTTTTCCACAATGGAAGCACATTGCAAATGATGATGAATTCTTGCAACATCAATTATTGAACCATATATGAATGCAAATTAATTTCAACATAATAGAATTCAATACCTATCCAAGAATTTCTAAACCTGCGTTAGATCCTGAGCATTTGTTGACTCTCTGAGAGAATCAATGTAGTAAACTATGTTCTTGTTTGGAACGATGAATACCAATATCCAATGATTGCTAAGAAAGCCATGAACTTATGAATGATGTCGAAGTCAGAAATACAATCAGTGTATGTGTGGTTGTTTACTTGACTTACCGTTCATGATATGGATAGAGAAATGATTGTGCATGGGACATGTTTTCGAAGATACCGACGATCGTGTTAACGGCCCAGTCCTGTCAGTCCTTACCATCTAATGATGTGCCATTTGCTAATGCAAGATCTATGAAATACACACTCCCCTTTTTCTTCTCTGCACGTTCAATCCCCTGAGAGGAATAAAATGTAGTTAGCCGTTTATCATTTACAACCTTGTATGGAGAAGTTGATCAGAGTTTGTTAAGTACTTACAAAATCAGGCATCTAACAAGAGTGGCATCGAGCTCGTTGAAGTTGAAGAAGAGATGTAAGTCCTCGAAACTCACATTGATGGAACCAACATCATGTTGGAAATGATCTCTGTTGTAGTGGACTAGCAAACCATGATGACCTTCTGACATTTGATCCATGCAATATTCATGTAACTCGCGGCAACTGGAGCTACACTCATCAAAGTAATCACCAACAAGAAATGGCTGGCCATGGACGTACTTGCGTGCTTGAAGTATGGCTACTTTACTTTTAGCAAGCAACAATTCTAGTTCTTCATCATCCATGGCGTCAGACATAATATTACTCCCGGATTCGAACAAGCTGCTGTTAATTTGGTTTTGGGCGATGAGTTCTTTAAATAAGAGGCAATTGTTCTCTTTCCTCTTCACTCTCCCTCTACAGTTCCTCGTGGGTGTAGCCTTTTTGGCCACTTCCTTCTTCATACTTGAAGCATTTCTGATAGAATGTCTAGTTGGCTACAAGGTAGACTGTCGAGCAGACGGTGAAGCTTGGACGGACTGCTTGGCAGATGGTTTATCTAGTCAGACTGCTGGGTTGTAGGAGAAGAGGCATTAGACCGCTGACTAAACGTTGAAGCTATGTCGGGTTTTTGTGCAGGTGGTGCCAACTTGTCGGTGTGCTGAGGAGGCCGTGCCAATGCGTTGGTTTGCTGAGCAGGAAGTGCTGACACATTGGTATGTTGATCCTGTGCCTGCGGACTGACGGACTAATGAGTAGTCGGTTCTGGACTTACAGACTGCTTAGCAGGCAGTTCCGAAGCATCAGACTGCTTAGCAGTCTATTCCACCAGGTTGTTCTGCTGAGCATGTGCTGCAGCTGGGTCTCCCCCCGCTGTTTCAGCAGCCGGCTTCTGAACTGGTGGTGCATCATCAGCAGTTGTAGGCCTTGCCACTGGCTACTTTGGGGCGGAGGATGACATTGCATGTTGATAACCCACAAGTATAGTGGATCGCAACAGCTTTCGAGGGTAGAGTATTCAACCCAAATTTATTGATTCGACACAAGGGGAGCCAAAGAATATTCTCAAGTATTAGCAGCTGAGTTGTCAATTCAACCACACATGTAAACTTAGTATCTGCAGCAGAGTGTTTAGTAGCAAAGTAATATGATAGTGATGGTAATGGTAACAAAAGAGTAATGAAAGCAAAGTAATGTTTTTGGTATTTTGTAGTGATTGTAACAATAGCAACAGGAAAGTAAATAAGCGTAAACCAGTATATGGAAAGCTCGTAGGCATCGGATCAATGATGGATAATTATGCCGGATGTGGTTCATCATGTAACATAGGGTGACACAGAACTAGCTCCAATTCGTCAATGTAATGTAGGCATGTATTCCAAATATAGTCATACGTGCTGATGGAAAAGAACTTGCATGACATCTTTTGTCCTACCCTCCCGTGGCAGCGGGGTCCTAATGGAAACTAAGGGATATTAAGGCCTCCTTTTAATAGAGAACCGGAACAAAGCATTAGCACATAGTGAATACATGAACTCCTCAAACTACGGTCATCACCGGTGAGTATCCCGATTATTGTCACTTCAAGGTTAACGGATCATAACACATAATAGGTGACTATAGACTTGCAAGATAGGATCTAGAACTCTCATATATTGATGAAAACATAATAGGTTCAGATCTGAAATCATGGCACTCGGGCCCTAGTGACAAGCATTAAGCATAGCAAAGTCATAGCAACATCAATCTCAGAACATAGTGGATACTAGGGATCAAACCCTAACAAAACTAACTCGATTACATGGTGAATCTCATCCAGCCCATCACCGTCCAGCAAGCCTACGATGGAATTACTCACGCACAGCGGTGAGCATCATGAAATTGGTGATGGAGGATGGTTGATGATGATGACGGCGACAAATCCCCCTCTCCGGAGCCCCGAACGGACTCCAGATCAGCCCTCCCGAGAGGTTTTAGGGCTTGGCGGCGGCTTCGTATCGTAAAACGCGATGATTTCTTCTCCCCTATTTTTTTCTCCCTGAAAGCAGTTATATAGAGTTGGATTTGGAGTCGGGAGGTCTCTAGGGGGCCCACAAGGTAGGGGGCACGCCCTAGGGGGGGGGCACCCTCATGAGAATGGTGTGGGCCCCCTGGTCTTCATCTTTGGCGAGGATTATTTATTATTTATTGTAAGATATTTCGTGGAGTTTCATGTCATTCCGAGAACTTTTGTTTTCTGCACATAAAACAATAGCATGGCAATTCTGCTGAAAACAGCGTCAGTCCGGGTTAGTTCCATTCAAATCATACAAATTAGAGTCCAAGACAAGGGCAAAAGTGTTTGGAAAAGTAGATACGATGGAGACGTATTGTAACATCGCAAATTTACAATTTGGAATGTTATACACTAGATCATCATTGCATAGCATATTTTATTGCATTTTGATGGATCCTAGAAATTCTACGCAACTCAAGGACCCTCGGAGAGAGTTGGGGATTTCATTATTTTCATTTTTGAGTTTTCTCAAATTTTGAAAATAGGATCATTTGATTTTATTTATTTTATCTTCAATTATTTCTATTATCAAAATATGAGAGAGGAAATAAAATGACTTTCCCAAAATAAAGAAATATTGAGGATTTAATAAAAAAATCAAATAAGATTTTATTTTGGTTTTATTTGCTATTTTTTTAGAATTTAGGAAAAAATTGCACGTTTTCAAAAATTGCATTTAGAGCCAAAAAATGTTCATCCTGTTAAAAATATTTTACTTAGACGGAGAAAATTTGTTTTGGCATTTTTAGGTTTTTATTTCTTTTTCTAGAATTTTTTTAGGCGTAGCGAATTTGTTTAAAAGAACCGCGCGAGCGACTGGGCCAAGGGCCCAGCCGAGCCAAGCCAGCCCAAGCCGCCGCCTCCTCACCCGTGCTGCTGCCGGACTCAGGAGGAGACCGAGCCGGAGCCGCCGCCGCCGCCGACCCCCTCCCCAAGCCAGCCGACCCCCCCTCCTTAAATACCACCCCTCCCCCCTAGAGCCCAGAGCCACCGCCGCCACCACCCCGTGCCGCCTGCCGCTGCCCGCGCCGCCGCAAGCCGTCGCGCCGCCGCGAGCCGCTGCCGCCTAGCGCCGCCGCCCCGCGCCGCCCGGCCGCCTCGCGCCACCCGCCGCCCTGCCAGAGCCTCGCCGGAGAGCCACCGCCGAGGTAGCCGCCGGCCGGTTGTTGAGAAAAAGCCGTTTCGGTTTTTTTGAAACAAAACCTAGTTTCGTTTTTTAAATAGATCGATTTTTCTCCGATTTATTTATTTAGCGAGCGCCCGCTCGTCCATTCATTTTAACGAACGTGTTTTTTGTTTAGTTCCTATTAATGAACGTTCGTTTGTTAACCTGTTCGTCGTTTTTCTTTTTCTCGGATTAAATCCGCGGTTTTTCTGACCGCGATCTCTAATCCGATGTTCATTTTAGTTTAACTTTTCGCTCGTTTATCGGAATGAGGCGATTCAAACGCCTGGAGTTTCGTATCGAAACCCTCTTTCCGTTTAACCAACTCAAACAAGTTTTTGCCATTGTAAAAATTGACCTAGATCCAGAATAGTAAATGAATCTTATTTCTTTTGCTGTTTGTCTTTCGTTGCTTCGTTCGATTTGATTCTTTTTGCCAACCGGAGTTCATAAGTTGAATATTCTGGTTAGATCTTTTATTCGTGTTTTACCTGTGCATTAGTTGAGTACTTATTGTATGCTTTTTTGTTTGCGATAGAGTACCCGGAGTGCGCCACTTGCTACTTCGAATCGCAAGGTTTCACGGATCATCAGCAAGGCAAGTAACACTTTGATCATACCCCCTACTACCCAGTTTTATTGTATTAGATCAATCCTCACACATTGCATGATTAGGATCTAATTAAATTGTGGGTTTGGGAAGTAGTTGAGGTAGAACCTATTACCTGTTGTTATCAAACCTTTGGGAGTTACTTCTACGTTTGCTCTTATGCCATGCTATGCTAGTAGACGTGGATTGGGTGAGTGTATCCATGACAGATGTGAGATTGTTAATTAAAGGCTTATCTAAGGTGGCAACCTAAACACACATCTCGGTGGATTGAGGCACCTGGGTATTCCAGCGATTGCCTATTTTCTTTTGGACCGCCACCCAGGCTCAAAGGGATCATGAGATTATTCATGCTAGAAACTTCCGTGTGCAGCCACAAGCTATTATGGGCTCTAGCATAGTTGACTAAGTCGTGCGAACTCTTACAGTGGTAGACTAGCAGATGTAGGGGATGTAGGTTGGTACGGTCTACCCGTTTGTAAGGTGCTAGCGCTTCTGAAAGACTATGTCTCCGTCATCCGTTTCTCAAACACCATGTAGTGCGAGAAATCTAATGGAGGAGATCGAGTCTTGTGGGGAAAAGTGCGCAAACCTCTGCAGAGTGTATAAACTAATCATGGTTAGCCGTGTCCCCGTTATGGACATCTTGAGTATCTAGTACCTGGATTATAATGTGAATCTCATCATGTTACTTCAAATTAATTTTGTTGGGTTTTCTTTAATGATGATGCTTAATTGGGATTGAGAATGTTGTCAGCCATTCTCAATGTTTAACAACTACCATGATAGTTAAATAAAATATATTCCTTTGCAGTAGGGAAAAATTAGCTTTACGCAAAACTGTAACCATAGAGCTTTCCACCAGCCATATATGCATATAGAATAGCCTTATTCTTCCATTACTCTCTATGTGTTACATTGCCAGCATATTCCATGTGCTGACCCGTTTCGGGCTGCAACGTTAATGTTGCAGACTTTTCAGACGACGATTAAGGTGCCTTTAGGTCGTGGTTCTATACTCAGTGATGCCGTTGGAGTTGATGGACTCACTTATCTTCCAAGCTTTCCGCTGTTATCGTTATTAGATGGCATTAAGCCATATTTATTGTAATAAGTTCTATTTTGAGGCACTCGATGTAATAAGTGTGTGATTGCTACTCTGTTATAAATCCTTCAAGTACTATGTGGTGTCAGCATTACTGATCCAGGGATGACACCTGAGCATAGAGATTGAACCGTTTGAGGTCTGGTCTCTACAAGATGGTATCAGAGCACACGCTGACTGTAGGACACGACCACTAAGCTAAAGACCTAGATCACTACTCACTCTCTTCTCATTCTGACCTCTCATCTTCTCTACTCTTTTAGGATGGCGGATGCAAGGAACAAGTTCACGCAACCGGATGAAGATACACCCTTTGGACATCACTTGAAGGAAGTCACTAGATACTTGAACATAGGAGTACCAAGCTTCACCGGGACCTACAACGCCACTCTACCTGAAGAAGAGCGCTGGATGATTCAAGTTCAAGTTCCAGGAAGGATGTTCATCCCAGTCACTGAGCCCATGTTTTCTTTTGATGCACCAACTTGGAGTCTCGGAAAGAGCATGGCAGTTCACATCGCCATGGGACACATTGGAGAAGTTTACCGCAATGATCTCAAGGATACTATCTACTAGATTTGTGGGCGCCGAGATGAGCACTGGGAGATGATCAGCACCAGGAAGGATGGATCAGTCGCAGCTTTTATCCAGGAGTTAAACCAACACATTAGACGTCAGGAGAACCAGATGTGCGCCGACATGATAGATCTAAAGAAGGCGAGGACAAGAATCAAGGAACTGGAGGAAGAACTCAAGGCTACACATGAAGATTATGAAGAGGAAATCAAAGTACTAGTGGAGAAGAATGACGAGCTGATCAAGAAGATTGGAATATTCATGGGAGGCCCTACACCAGTAGAAGAAGACGAAGAACCTAAGGAGATTCGCCCGGAAGATTACATCATCATCGACGACACAGACTCGGACCCATATGATAGCGATGATGACTATGTGGATGAAGCTGGAGCAGATATCATGGAGTCTGCAACTGAAGAATATTTCTAGTAGACCACCCCAACAGTAGTAGTAGTAGTCCACCATGTAAATATAGTATTCCGAGCACTTATGCGATAGTTAGATCGATTGCATGCCCTTGTTTGATTGATTGAATGAAGTGAATTGTTTGCTTTTGTCTCATGTGCATATGGGTAGTGTTTTCTCTTTAGACCCCCTCTATTCTTAAATCTCATATTTTCTAAACCTCAGATGCCTCCGAGACGTGACCCCGGATTTTCCTTCCCACCGGAGCTCACTCAGTTGATCTAGCAGCAGAATACATTGATGCAGTTGCTAGTCCAGAATCAGAATCAGGGGAACAACAACAACAACCCACCACCACCACCACCACCACCTGTTGATCACTTAGCCCGTTTTCTTAGGCTGAATCCGCCGGTGTTTTCCAGTAGCACCGAGCCGATAGTAGCAGATGATTGGCTCAGCAAGACAGCAAGGGAGTTGACCACGGACAGGATGCACAGATGCGGAAAAGGTGAAGTTTGCCGCACATCAGCTTGAAGGACCCACAACATCATGGTGGGAAAATTTCACAGCCACTTTCCCTGTCGAAACTGTCACGTGGGACCAGTTTCAGCAGGCTTTTCGTACTGCCCATGTTTCAGCACGAGCTATGGCCATGAAGAAGCAAGAGTTTCGCAACTTGCGCCAAGGAGGACGGACAGTTGGCCAGTATGTGGAGGACTTCAGTAAGTTACCACGTTATGCCCCAGATGACGTTGCTACGGATGCAGCTAAGCAGGAGAAGTTTCTGGAAGGACTGAATGACGAGTTGAGCATGCAGTTGATGGTAGCAACCTTCAACAACTATCAGGAGTTGGTAGACCGTGCTCTCATGATTGAAGGTAAGCAACAGCAGATTGAGAATCGCAAAAGGAAGTATGGGCAAGGGAAGTACAGCTCAGGAGCTCAGCAGAAGCCAGGTTTTACCCCTAGACCGGGAGGACATTTTCAGCATACCCATGGAGGAGGTAGCTCGCAAAATCACAATGGCACCAAGAATGGTAATGGGAATGGAGGAAGCAACAACCAGAACCGCACCAACCCATCAACCCCAGCCAAGAGAGACCTGAGCCAAGTCACTTGTTTTAAGTGCTAGAAGACCGGACATTATGCCAATGAATGTCCTAAATCCCAGAATGGAAATGGCAATGGAAGCTCTGGGAAGAAGCCGAACCCTTTCAACAGGGGACAAGTGAACCACGTTAACGTGGAGGAGGTTGAAGAGCAGCTGGATACAGTAATCGGTAAGTTTTTGGTTAAGTCATTTACTGCACTCGTTCTTTTTGATACTGGTGCATCACATTCATACATATCAAGGGGATTTGTGGATAAGTATAAACTGCCAACCCAAGCCCTTAGATCACCCATGTTAGTAACCTCGCCTGGAGCAGAGTATATGGCTAGTCTATGGTGTGATCGGTTACCATTAAGGATTGGTAGCTACGTATTTCCCTCAGACCTAATAGTGTTGGAATCTCAAGGATTGGATGTGATATTACACATGGATTGGTTATCAAAGTATGAAGGGAATATTTAATGTGCCAGTAAGTCAATTTTTCTTACCACCCTAGAAGGAAGAAGGATCAAGTATGTATCCCGGCATGTGCCAAAGAGGACTCAAGTAAATCGTTTAACAGGAGTTGTGCAGGAGGAAGTACCAGTAGTGAAAGATTTCCCTGATGTGTTTCCAGAGGAATTGGCAGGCATGCCACCGGATAGAGATATTGAGTTTTTGATTGAGCTTTTGCCAGGCACAGGGCCGATATCAAAGAGACCATATAGGATGCCCGCAAAGGATTTGGTGGAGATTAAGAAGCAGATTAAGGAGTTACTGGATAAGGGATATATTCGCCCAAGTTCTTCACCTTGGGGATCGCTAGTACTTCTAGTGGAGAAGAAAGATGGATCGCTAAGGATGGTTGTTGATTATGGAGGACTGAATGTAGTAACCATCAAGAACAAGTACCCACTACCGATGATCAATGATCTGTTTGATCGATTGCAAGGAGCTAATGTATTTTCCAAGATCGATCTGCGACCAGGATACCACCAGCTGAAGATTCAAGAACAGGATATACCTAAGACGGCTTTTACCACCAGGTATGGGCTGTACGAGTATAACATTATGTCATTTGGTCTGACTAACGCACCTGCATATTTCAGGAACATGATGAACAAGGTGTTTATGGAGTTTCTGGATAAGTTCGTCGTAGTGTTCATTGATGATATCATGGTATACTCAAAGAACGAAGAGGAGCATAAGGAGCATTTGCGTTTGGTACTTGGAAAGCTTAGAGAACATCAATTATATGCCAAGTTTAGCAAATGTGAGTTTTGGTTGAAGGAAGTTGGATTTCTCGGACACGTTATATCGGGAGAAGGTATAGCAGTAGATCCCACTAAAGTTGATACTGTGACCAATTGGGAAGCCCCAACAACAGTTGGAGAGATCCGGAGTTTTCTTGGACTCACAGGATACTACCAGAGATTCATTGAGAATTTCTCAAAGATTGCGAAGCCTATGATGGAGTTGTTGAAAAAGGATACCAAGTTCATATGGACTGAGGAATGTGAGGCCAGTTTCCAGGAGTTGAAGAAACGTTTGGTTACATCACCTGTGTTGATTTTGCCAGATCAGACCAAGGATTATGAGGTGTATTGCGACGCTTCACGCCGAGGACTTGGAGCAGTGCTTATGCAGGAAGGAAGAGTTGTTTCATATGCCTCACGACAGCTCAAACCTCATGAGTTGAATTATGCTACCCATGATTTGGAGTTAGCAGCCGTAGTGCATGCATTGAAAACCTGGAGACATTTTCTCATTGGAAACCATTGTGAGGTGTACACGGATCACAAGAGTTTGAAGTATATTTTCACACAGAAGGAGTTGAACCTCAGACAAAGGAGATGGTTGGAGCTCATCAAGGATTATGATATGAGACTGCATTATCACCCCGGAAAGGCTAACATAGTAGCTGACGCGTTGAGCTGTAAAAGTCATGTCAACACCTTAATGACGGGAGATTTACCAAGGGAGTTAGCTGAGAATCTTCGTGAACTATGTTTGGAGGTAGTTCCGAGAGGCTATGTAGCAGCATTGGAGATTCAGTCTACTTTGATGGATAAGATCAGAGAAGCTCAAAGGACTGACAAAGAGATTGCTTCTATTAAGGAGAAACTAAGCAAAGGAAACGCTAAGGGATTTCATGAGGATGAGCACGATACCCTATGGTTTGAAGCCCGTGTTTATGTGCCTAATGATTCGGAGATCAGGAAGTTGATTCTGCAAGAGGCCCATGATTCACCATATTCGATTCACCCAGGAAATACCAAGATGTATTTGGATTTGAAGGATACTTTCTGGTGGACCAGAATGAAGAAGGATATTGCGTAGAATGTAGCAGTTTGTGATGTATGCCAGAGAGTAAAGGTAGAGCATCAGAAGCCAGCAGGATTGCTACATCCATTGCCGATACCTGAATGGAAGTGGGATAAGCTAGGCATGGATTTTATTACGCGATTTCCCAAAACTCGTTCAGGCTATGACTCGATTTTGGTTTTAGTCGATCGTTTGACCAAGGTAGCTCATTTCATTCCAGTGAAGACTACCTATACCAGTGCAAAGTTGGCAAAGATATACATGACCAGAATCGTATGTCTGCATGGAGTTCCAAGGAGCATTGTATCAGATAGAGGAACCCAATTCACCTCAAAGTTCTGGAATCAGTTGCATGAAACTTTGGGTACCAGACTAGAGTTCAGTACATCTTTCCATCCGCAGACAGATGGATAGACCGAGAGAGTCAATCAGATTTTAGAGGATATGCTAAGAGCTTGTGCGCTAGATTATGGATCTAGTTGGGACGATAATTTGCCATATGCAGAGTTCTCTTACAACAACAGTTATCAATCCAGTTTGAAGATGGCCCCTTTCGAAGGCTTGTACGGAAGGTGGTGCAGGACCCCATTGTCTTGGGATGAAGTTGGAGACCGTCAGTTGTTTGGACCAAATCTGATTAAGGAGTATGAACAGAAAGTGAAATTGATTCACGATAGGCTCAAGGTAGCCCAGTCCAGGCAGAAGAGTTATGCAGATTCTAAATGCAAGGAGACAGTTTACGAAGTCGGAGACCGAGTTTATCATCGAGTATCACCACTTCGAGGAGTTAAGCGCTTTGGAGTTAAGGGAAAATTAGCGCCACGTTTTGTAGGCCCATACAAAGTTTTGGAGCGTATGGGAGAAGTAGCCTATAAGTTGGAGTTGACTGAAGGATTATCAGGAGTTCACGACGTGTTCCATGTTTCCCAGTTGAACAAGTGCCACGCAGAGATGGCTGACATACCGCTGAGAGATACAGTGCCGCTGGAAGCAATTCAGTTGGATAGTGATTTGACCTATGAGGAGAAACCAGTCAAGATTTTAGAATATGCTAGCCGAGTCACCCGCAGCAAGGTTATCAAGTTTTGCAAAGTTCAGTGGAGTCACCACACGGAGGATGAAGCCACCTGAGAGCGAGAGGAAGATCTGCTGAAGGACCACCCTCACCTATTTTCTAGCCAACCCGAATCTCGAGGGCGAGATTCATCTTAAGGGGGGTAGGTTTGTAACATCCCAAATTTTCAATTTGGAATGTTATACACTAGATCATCATTGCATAGCATTTTTTATTGCGTTTTGGTGGATCCTAGAAATTCTTCGCAACTCAAGGACCCTCAGAGAGAGTTGGGGATTTCGTTATTATCATTTTTGAGTTTTCTCAAATTTTGAAAATAGGATCATTTGATTTTATTTATTTTATCTTCAATCATTTCTATTATCAAAATATGAGAGATGGAATAAAATGACTTTCCCAAAATAAAGAAATATTGAGGATTTAATAAAAAATCAAATAAGATTTTATTTTGGTTTTATTTGCTATTTTATTTGAATTTAGGAAAAAATTGCACATTTTCAAAAATAGCAATTAGAGCCAAAAAAATGTTCATCTTGTTCTAAACATTTTATTTAGACGGAGAAATTTTGTTTTGGCATTTTTAGGTTTTTATTTCTTTTTCTAGAATTTTTTTTAGGCGCAGAGAATTTGTTTAAAAAAAACCCGCGCCCCACTGGGCCAAGGGCCCAGCCGAGCCAGGCCGGCCCAAGCCGCCGCCTCCTCGCCCGTGCTGCTGCCGGACTTGGGAGGAGATCGAGCCGGAGCCGCCGCCGCCGACCCCCTCCCCAAGCCAGCCGACCCCCCCCTCCTTAAATACCACCCCGGGCCCCCCCTGGAGCCCCGAGCCACCGCCGCCGCCACCCCACACCGCCTGCCGCTGCCCGCGCCGCTGCAAGCCGCCCCGCGGCCGCCTGCCGCCACCCCGCTGCCTCGCTCCACCCGCCGCCCTGCCGGAGCCTCGCCGAAGAGCCACCGCCAAGGTAGCCGCCGGCTGGTTTTTGAGAAAAGCTCGTTTCAGTTTTTTTGAAAAAAACCCTAGTTTCGTTATTTTTAAATAGATTGGTTTTTCTCCGGCTTATTTATTTAGCGAGCGCTCGCTTGTCCTTTCGTTTTAACGAACGTGTTTTTCGTTTAGTTCCTGTTAACGAACGTTCATTCGTCAACCTGTTCGTCGTTTTTCTTTTTCTCGGATTAAATCCACGGTTTTTCTGACTGCGATCTGTGAACCGATGTTCGTTTTAGTTTAACTTTTAGCTCGTTTATAGGAATCAGGCGATTCAAGCGCCGGGAGTTTCGTCTTGAAACCCTCTTTCCGTTTAACCAACTCAAACAAGTTTTTGCCACTGTAAAAATTGCCCTAGATCTAGAATAGTAAACGAAGCTTGTTTCTTTTGCCATTTGTCTTTCGTTGCTTCATTCGATTTGATTCTTTTTGCCAACCGGAGTTCTTAAGTTGAACATTCTGGTTAGATATTTTATTCGTGTTTTACCTGTGCATTAGTTGAGTACTTATTATATGCTTGTTTGTTTGCGATAGAGTACCCAGAGTGCGCCGCTTGTTTCACGGATCATCAGCAAGGCAAGTAACACTTTGAACATACCTCCTACTACCTAGTTTTATTGCATTAGATCAATCCTCACACAATGCATGATTAGGATCTAATTAAATTGTGGGTTTGGGAAGTAGTTGAGGTAGAACCTATTACCTGCTGTTATCAAACCTTTGGGAGTTACATCTACGTTTGCTTCTTATGCCATGCTATGCTAGTAGACGTGGATTGGGTGAGTGTATCCATGATAAATGTGAGATTGTCAATTAAAGGTTTATCTAAGGTGGCAACCTAAACACACATCTGGGTGGATTGAGGCACCTGGGTATTCCAGCGATTGCCTGTTTTCTTTTGGACCGCCACCCAGGCTCAAAGGGATCATGAGATTATTCATGCTAGAAACTTCCGTGTGCAGCCACAAGCTATTATGGGCTCTAGTATAGTTGACTAAGTCGTGCGAACTCTTACAGTGGTAGACTAGCAGATGTAGGGGATGTAGGTTGGTACAGTCTACCCGTTCGTAAGGTGCTAGCGCTTCTGAAAGACTATGTCTCCGTCATCCGTTTCCCAAACACCATGTAGTGCGAGAAATCCAACGGAGGAGATCGAGTCTTGTGGGGAAAAGTGCGCAAACCTCTGCAGAGTGTATAAAATAATCATGGTTAGCCGTGTCCCCGGTTATGGACATCTTGAGTATCTAGTACCTGGATTATCATGTGAATCTCATCATGTTACTTTAAATAATTTTGTTGGGTTTTGTTTAATGATGATGCTTAATTGGGATTGAGAATGCTGTCAACCATTCTCAATGTTTAACAACTACCATGATAGTTAAATAAAATATATTCCTTTGCAGTAGGGAAAAATTGGCTTTACGCAAAACTGTACCCATAGAGCTTTCCACCAGCCATATATGCATATAGTATAGCCTTATTCTTCCATTACTCTCTATGTGTTACATTGCCAGCATATTCCATTTGTTGACCCGTTTCGGGCTGCAATGTTAATGTTGCAGACTTTTCTGACGACGATTAAGGTGCCTTAAGGCATATTTATTGTAATAAGTTCTCTTTTGAGGCACTCGATGTAATAAGTGTGTGATTGCTACTCTGTTATAAATCCTTCAAGTACTGTGTGGTGTCAGCATTACTGATCCAGGGATGACATCTGAGCACAGGGATTGGACCGTTTGAGGTCTGGTCGCTACACGTATCAACTCCCGCAAGCTTAAACCCTTGCTTGTCCTCAAGCAATTCAGTTGACAAACTAAAAGAAATAAAGAAAAACTTTTACAAACTCTGTTTGCTCTTATTGTTATAAATATGTCAAGCTACCATTCAAGTTTTCAGCAAAGATTATAAGTAACCACATTTGCAATAATTCTCAGGTCTCATGATTACCCATATCAATAGCATAACCAACTAGCAAGCCATAATAATAAATCTCGGATGACAACACTTTCTCAAAACAATCATAATATGATATAACAAGATGGTATCTCGCTAGCCCTTTCTGAGACCGCAAAACATAAATGCAGAGCACCTTTAAAGATCAAGGACTGACTAGACATTGTAATTCATGGTAAAAGAGATCCAATCATAGTCACACCCAATGTAAACTAACAATAATGAATGCAAATGACAATTGCGCTCTCCAGCTAGTGCTTTTTAATAAGAGGGTGATGACTCAACATAAAAGTAAATAGATAGGCCCTTCGCACAGGGAAGCAGGGATTTGTAGAGGTGCCAGAGCTCGGTTTTTAAATAGAGGTGAATAAAATTTTGAGCGGTATACTTTTATTGTCAACACAACAACCAAGAGATGGCGATATCTTCCATGCTACACACATTATAGGCGGTTCCCAAACAGAATGGTAAAGTTTATACTCCCCCTCCACCAACAAACATCAATCCATGGCTTGCTCGAAACAACGAGTGCCTCCAACATACATCAGGTCCCAGGGGGAGTTTTGTTTGCAATTATTTTGATTTAGTTTGCATAAAGCATGAGACTGGGCATCCTGGTGACTAGCCATTTATCTCGTGAGTGAGGAGCGGAGTCCACTCCTCTTGAGAATAACCCGCCTAACATGGAAGATACAGATAGCCCTAGTTGATACATGAGCTATTCGAGCATACAAAACAGGATGATTATTTGAAGGTTTAGAGTTTGGCACATACGAATTTACTTGGAACGGCAGGTAGATACCGCGTATAGGAAGATATAGTGGACTCATCTGGAATAACTTCGGGGTTTAAGGAGTTTGGATGCACAAGCAATATTCCCACTTAGTACGGGTGAAGGCTAGCAAAAGACTGGGAAGAGACCAACTAGAGAGCGACAACAACCATGTACATGCACTAAAATTAATAAACATTGGATGCAAGCATGAGCAGGATATAATCCACCATGAACATAAATATCATGAAGGCTATGTTGATTTGTTTCAACTACATGCGTGAACATGTGCCAAGTCAAGTCACTTAAATCATTCAAAGGAGGATACCACCCTATCATACCACATCATAACCATTTTAATAACATGTTGGCACACAAGGTAAACCATTATAACTCATAGCTAATCAAGCATGGTACAGGCAACTATGATCTCTAATTGTCATTGCAAACATGTTCATTCATAACAAGCTAAATCAAGAACGATGAACTCATCATATTTACAAAAACAAAAGAGGTCAAGTTCGTACCAGCTTTTCTCATCTCAGTCAGTCCATCATATATCATCATAATTGCCTTTCACTTGCACGACCGAACGATGTGAATAATAATAAGAGTGCACGTGCATTGGAATAAGCTGGAATCTGCGAGCATTCAATAAATAGGAGAAGACAAAGCAATATGGGCTCTTTTTCAAATAAACAATAATAAAGCATATAAGAGCCACTTCAACAATTTAATCATGGTCTTCTCCTACTGACCCCCAAAGAAAAGAAAAGAAATAAAACTATTTACATGGGAAAGCTCCCAACAAGCAAAAGAAGAACATGAAATATTTTTGGGTTTTCTTTTTTTTTTAATTACTACTACAAGCATGGAAAGTAAATTAATTAAAGGCTACAACTAATTTTTTTGGTTTTTTCTTAAGGTTTATCAAACACACAAGAAGAAAGCATAAAAGGAAATAAACTAGCATGGATGATACAATGAAAAAGTATGAGCACTGACATCTAGCAATGAGTGTGTGTGTGAACATAAATGTAATGTCGGTGAGAAATACGTACTCCCCCAAGCTTAGGCTTTTGGCCTAAGTTGGTCTATGGCCACGGCTGGCCTGGCTGATATCTATAATAATAGTTGTTAGGGTCGTACTGTGATGCAGCAGCCATCGCCTCCTGAGCTGCAGTGTGGCGATGAGCGGCCTTTGCTCTCCTCTCGTACTCATCTGCCTCCTCTCTGGTAATAGTATATCCTCCTCTTGCCTGATAATCAAAGAAAGCAGGAGCAGGGAGAGTAATATGGACAACACGGTGTCTGTCAAAGATTAGTCGGTATTGGAGAGGCGATTCGTTCCTCTCGACAAAATGGTGAGAAACTGTAGAATCAAAATCTAAATAAGCAGGAGCCAACTCCGTGTCTCCTTCACGAACGTCTATCTCAAGAAATTTAGCTAAGCGGGTTGCATAAATTCCTCCAAAGAAATCTCCATTATATCTATTATGATGCAACCTACGAGCTACAATGGCTCCCATATGATAAGATTGGTCTCCTGACACAGCACTCCTGAGAATGCTAAGGTCAGGGACACACATGTGACATGCTTCATCCTTAGCATTTATGCACCTACCTATGAAGAGAGCAAAATAATGTATAGCAGGAAAGTGAATGCTCCCTATGGTAGCTTGCGTTATATCTCTAGATTCCCCTACAGTTATACTAGAAAGAAAGTTTCTAAATTCAGATTTAGGGGGATCCCTAACACTACCCCACTATGGAAGTTTGCAAGCAAAAGTGAAATCCTCTAAGTCCATGGTATAAGATTTGTTATAAAGATCAAACATGACTGAAGGAGAATTACGCGAAGATGAATACTCAAACCTCCTCACAAAAGAGCTTGCGAGCTCATGATACTGGGGGCATTTGTCTGCCTCAAAGTCCTCAAGATCGGCATTACGCAAATATGCATTAAAATCTTCTTTAATTCCCGCCCGATCCATAAAATTTTCAGAAGGCCACTCACAAGGACGCACTGGAGTGTCTCTTGGTGGCTCTTCGTCAGCATCACGCATTGCAAGCCTGGTTCCTTGCTTCCTTGAAGAACCAGCTTGGAACATTTTCCTAAACATATTTCTTCCTCTAAAAAATTCTGAAATTTTTTAGTAACTTCAAAATAAAAGTAAACCAAACTCAATAATATTGATAGAAACTACTCCTACAAGTGGCTAGAGCCTATATCATGCATCAAAACTACTTTTGACCATATAAATTTGACATGCAAGCTCAAGAACAGGGTCACCTAAGCAGCAAAAATTTGCAATGAATAAAGCACTAGAACAAAAACTAATTGTACCAATGGAGGAGTCACATACCAAGGAACAATCTCCCCAAGCAGTTTTGTGAGAAGTGCTTTGAGCAAGGAGATCGAAAATGGAAGCAAAGAGGGCTGGAACTCGTGCTTGAGTTGGTTTTTCATTTTTGGGGGAGGAAGATGAAGTGTGTGGCTGAAAGAATAAGTGGAGGAGGGCCACCGTGGGCCCACGGGGCAGGAGGTCGCGCCCTAGGGGGGTGGGCTCGCCCTCCACCCTCGTGGCAAGGTGGTTGGCCCCCTGGTGTGTTCTTTGTTCCATAAATCCTCAAATATTCTATAAAAATCATATTTAATTTTAAGGGCATTTCGAGAACTTTTATTTTCGAGGTATTTTTATATTGCACGGATAATCAGATAACAGACAGAAAATTATTTATTTTTACTTTATTTAATATAAATAACAGAAAGTATAGAGAGGGTAAAGAAGGTTGTGCTTCTAGTTTCATCCATCTCATGCTCGTCAAAAAGAATCCACTAACAAGGTTGATCAAGTCTTGTTAACAAACTCATTCCGATTAACATGAAACCGGAGAAATTTCGAATAACACTAGGTTACCTCAATGGGGATATGCACATCCCCAATAATAAGTATATCATATTTCTTCTTGATAGTAGGAAGAGGAAATTCAAAACCTCTGAATATAATCGATGGAATTTTTCCAATAGAGTTGATACTATGAACTTAAGGTTGTTTCCTCGGGAAGTGTACCGTATGCTCATTACCATTAACATGAAAAGTGACATTGCCTTTGTTGCAATCAATAACAACCCCTCCAGTATTAAGAAAAGGTCTTCTAAGAATAATAGACATACTATCGTCATCGGGAATATCAAGAATAACAAAGTCTGTTAAAATAGTAACATTTGCAACCACAACAGACACATCCTCACAAATACCGACAGGTATAGCAGTTGATTTATCAGCCATTTGCAAAGATATTTCAGTAGGTGTCAACTTATTCAAACCAAGTCTACGATATAAATAGAGAGGCATAACACTAACACTGGCTCCAAGATCACATAAAGCAGTTTTAACATAGTTTCTTTTAATGGAGCATGGTATAGTAGGTACTCCTGGATCTCCAAGTTTCTTTCGTATTCCACCCTTAAAAGTATAATTAGCAAGCATGGTGAAAAATTCAGCTTCCGGTATCTTTCTTTTATTTGTAATAATATCTTTCATGTACTTAGCATAAGGATTTGTTTTAAGCATATCAGTTAATCGCATACGCAAAAAGATAGGTCTAATCGTTTCAGCAAAGCACTCAAAATCCTCATCATCCTTTTTCTTGGGTGGTTTGGGAGGAAAAGGCATGGGTTTCTGAACCCAAGGCTCTCTTTCTTTACCATGTTTCCTAGCAACAAAGTCTTTCTTATCATAACGTTGATTCTTTGATTGTGGGTTATCAAGATCAACAGCAGGTTCAATTTCTACATCATTATCATTACTAGGTTGAGCATTATTATGAAAATTTTCATTAGGTTCATGTTCATTGCCAGATTGTGTTTCAGCATCAGACATAGAGATATCATTTGGATTATCAGGTGGTTCAGCAATAGGTTCACTAGAAGTTTACACAGTTCTATCATTTTTCTTTTTCTTACTTTTAGAAGAACTAGGTGCATCAATATTATTTCTCTAAGAATCTTGCTCAATTCTCTTAGGGTGGCCTTCAGGATACAAAGGTTCCTGAGTCATTCTACAAGTTCTAGTAGCCACTTTAACAGCATAATTATTTTTCTTACCATTCATCTCATTGAGCAATTCTTTTTGAGCTTTAAGTACTTGTTCTACTTGAGTGGTAACCATAGAAGCATGTTTGCTAACAAGTTTAAGTTCACATATAATATTAGCCATATAATCACCCAAGTATTTAATCATATCAGCATCTTGTTTTAATTGTCTACCAAAATAAGCATTGAAGTCTTCTTGTTTAAACATAAAATTATCAAACTCATCCAAGCATTGGCTAGCAATTTTAGCAGGAGGGATTTCAGCTTTATCATATCTATAGAGAGAATTTACCTTTACTGCCTGTGTCGGGTTATCGAGGTCTGGAGGTTCTTTGATAAATAAAGGATTAAGATCATAGTTTTCTTCAATAGGTGGTAAATTAAGACCATATATTTCTTCAATAGGAGGTAAATTCTTAACATCTTCAGCTTTAATACCTTTTTCTTTCATAGATTTCTTTGCCTCTTGCATATCTTCAGGATTGAGAAATAGAATACCTCTCTTCTTCGGAGTTGGTTTAAGAATAGGATCATTAATTAGAGCAGGAGCTGGCTCAGGAGCTGGCTCAGGAGGTGCCCAATTATTTTCATTTGTCAACATATTATTCAGTAAGATTTCAGCTTCATCCGATGTTCTTTCCCTGAAAAGAGAACCATCACAATTATTTTCATTTGTCAACATATTATTCAGTAAGATTTCAGATTTCAGCTAGCTCTGGAAGCATCGGTTAGTCCATTATAAAAGATATCAAGTATTTCATTTTTCTTAAGAGGATGATCAGGCAAAGCATTAAGTAACTTGAGAAGCCTCCCCCAAGCTTGTGGGAGACTCTCTTCTTTAATTTGCACAAAGTTGTATATTTCCTTTAAAGCAGCTTGTTTCTTATGAGCAGGGAAATATTTTACAGAGAAGTAATAGATCATATCCTGGGGACTACGCACACAACCAGGATCAAGAGAATTAAACCATATCTTAGGATCACCCTTTAATGAGAACGGAAATATTTTAAGGATATAAAAGTAGCGAGATCTCTCATCATTAGTGAACAGGGTGGCTATATCATTTAATTTAGTAAGATGTGCTACAATAGTTTCAGATTCATAGCCATGAAAAGGATCAAATTCAACCAAAGTAATTATATCAGGATCAACAGAGAATTCATAATCCTTATCAGCAACACAGATAGGTGAAGTAGCAAAAGCAGGGTCAGGTCTCATCCTAGCATTTAGAGATTGCTTATTCCATTTAGCTAATAACCTTTTAAGTTCATATCTATCTTTGCAAGCTAAAATAGCTAAAGAAGCATCTTGATCAAATAAATAACCCTCAGGAATAACAAGTGATTCTTCATCATCACTTTCATCCTCATAATCAGATTCAATATTTTCAATCTCTCTAGCCCTAGCAAGTCGTTCCTCGAGAAAATCACTAAGTGGCATAGTAGTATCAGGCATAGAGGTAGTTTCATCATAAGTATCATGTATAGCAGAAGTAACATCATCAATAACATGCGACATATCAGAAAAAATAGCAGAAGCAGGTGTAAGTGTCGCAAGCTTACTCATAACAGAAGGTGAATCAAGTGCAGAGCTAGATGGCAGTTCCTTACCTCCCCACGTAGTTGAGGGATAGACCTTGGTTTTTGGATCTCTCAAGTTCTTCATAGTGTCCAGCAGATATAAATCCCAAGTGACTCAAAGAATAGAGCTATGCTCCCCGGCAACAGCGCCAGAAATTAGTCTTGATAACCCACAAGTATAGGGGATCACAACAGCTTTCGAGGGTAGAGTATTCAACCCAAATTTATTGATTCGACACAAGGGGAGCCAAAGAATATTCTCAAGTATTAGCAGCTGAGCTGTCAATTCAACCACACCTGGAAACTTAGTATCTGCAGCAGAGTGTTTACTAGCAAAGTAATATGATAGCGATGGTAACGGTAACAAAAGAGTAATGAAAGCAAAGTAATGTTTTTGGTATTTTGTACTGATTGTAACAATAGCAACAGGAAAGTAAATAAGCGTAAATCAGTATATGGAAAGCTCATAGGCATTGGATCAATGATGGATAATTATGCCGGATGTGGTTCATCATGTAGCAGTCATAACATAGGGTGACACAGAACTAGCTCCAATTCGTCAATGTAATGTAGGCATGTATTCCGAATATAGTCATACGTGCTTATGGAAAAGAACTTGCATGACATCTTTTGTCCTACCCTCCTATGGCAGCGGGGTCCTAATGGAAACTAAGGGATATTAAGGCCTCCTTTTAATAGAGAACCGGAACAAAGCATTAGCACATAGTGAATACATGAACTCCTCAAACTACGGTCATCACCGGTAAGTATCCCGATTATTGTCACTTCGGGGTTAACGGCTCATAACACATAATAGGTGACTATAGACTTGCAAGATAGGATCTAGAACTCTCATATATTGATGAAATCATAATAGGTTCGGATCTGAAATCATGGCACTTGGGCCCTAGTGACAAGCATTAAGCATAGCAAAGTCATAGCAACATCAATCTCAGAACATAGTGGATACTAGGTATCAAACCCTAACAAAACTAACTCGATTACATGGTGAATCTCATCCAACCCATCACTGTCCAGCAAGCCTACGATGGAATTACTCACGCACGGTGGTGAGCATCATGAAATTGGTGATGGAGGATGGTTGATGATGACGACGGCGACGAATCCCCCTCCCCGGAGCCCCGAACGGACTCCAGATCAGCCCTCCCGAGAGGTTTTAGGGCTTGGCGGCGGCTCCGTATCGTAAAATGCAATGATTTCTTCTCCCCTATTTTTTTCTCCCCTAAAGCAGTTATATAGAGTTGGAGTTGGAGTCAGGAGGTCTCTATGGGGCCCACGAGGTAGGGGGCGCGCCCTAGGGGGGGGGGGCGCCCCCCACCCTCGTGGGAAGGGTGTGGGCCCCCTGGTCTTCATCTTTGGCGAGGATTTTTTATTATTTCTTGTAAGATATTCCATGGAGTTTTAGGTCATTCCGAGAACTTTTGTTTTCTGCACATAAAACAACATCATGGCAATTCTGCTGAAAACAGCATCAGTCCTGGTTAGTTCCATTCAAATCATACAAGTTAGAGTCCAAAAACAAGGGTAAAAGAGTCCAAAACAAGTTAGAGTCTCAGTGTCGCGAGGGTCAGCTGATGCACAACTACTCTTGTGCAGTTTTGTCGCGCAATAAGCAGCATCCTCCATGCCCGCCCCCTTCCATTTGCTGGCTATCTGTCAGTGTTTGAGTCTTCTGCATCATCATTGACTCCTCAACATCCTTTCGAACAGCCGGATAAATCTCCTTCTTCAACCTTTCATACAATGCATTCTACTTCATTTCACTCCTCACTTTTTTCATGCTGAGCCTCTCTTCTTTGCTGAGTGTGAAAGCCCTCTTGTGCGGGACATTAACACCTATACCCCTTGCACGGCCAGGGGGTTCTTTTGTGTCCAGAGCAATGGACAGAATGTCACATGGCCCAGAGTTCCTATAGAACCTTCCAGGGATCTTGGAAGCCTCTAACATCACTTCATACAGTTTGGCGTCATGTGCGTTTTCAAAGTAATAAGTTCCATCATCACGCCTCTTTGCACGTGCCCGCAATTAGTCTCTCGTGTGTTCGCCCCTAATTTCACTAAAGGCCGGATTCCCACCCGCTGCTACTGCTTCTTTGTCCTCCTATTCCCATATCAGTTTCATGCCATAGTATCCTGCCACACCCATATGGTGGGGGTGTATGTTCTTCTTATGAAGTTCCGATTGCTTGAAACTCTTCTAAGCAAACTCTTTAGTTGCCCTGACCCTTTTGAATTCTGCCCAGTCTGCCTTTGTAATTTGGGGGTATGCTGGGATTGGGTCCTTGCCTTCACTCAAGTACTTCTTGTACAGCACGTGCTTCCAGTTTCTCCAAGCATCCCTAGCCTTCTTCAGTGCAGCGTGTTCCACCTGCATTCTCCATTGCTCTGGAATGTTGAAGTGATCCATGATCTCCTAGACTATCCTTCGCTGTGCTTCTGTGTCAGCCTTCCAAAACCCCGATAGATTAATGTTGAGCCTTGCCCTGCCAACAAATCCACACACACTCCTGAACCTCATGCGTGCTTTATCTGGTTTAGTTGGAGCCCAGGACTTTAAATCAATCTCGGTTACTTCATATACACCTTTAGGATGGTGTGTGGGCTTCCTTGGAGCGTTCCTCTATGTCCTGACCGGAAGGATAATTGTTGCAGCTCTATCCCGTTCAAGACTACTTGATCCCTCACAATCTGCTGAAGACCTAGGGTTGTCCGAATCAGATGAAGATACATGGCCTGAATGAGTGCTGTCACTGCTACTCGGCATCTACAGAGAACACATGCGAAACTCAGGAAATGAGGATAAGCATAAAACTAACAACTTGGTATCAAGCTTTCTAAACATGCCATGCAATAATTTAGAAAATGTACGGCTAATTTGTTAAGTTTGTGTGACTCAGGCACCCGTGATCTCTAAATAGGCAGTAACTTATTGGAACAAATATAGCTTATATGTAGTAAGGAAGGTAGATAATGAACATATATACGCTCTTTGTTATTTTATAGCCAATTTCAAAACATAAGGAACGAAATTGGAAGAGGGATTGCAAGGAAATATGACTCACCGCAATGGAGAGCAGTAACTAACTGGCTTCTTAATGCAAACCCGGCAGGACCACAAGAGAGGCGAGGGTTACTGCATCGATATGCTCGAGGGTTGCTGGCGAGCAAATGAAGATGGCGAGGCGCGGGCCGCCGCATGTTGGGAACAACAGTGGAGGTAGGTTTGACGCCAAAGAGCAGGCACACGGCTAGGGTGAGCACGGTGGCACTAGAGAGGGTTCTGCTATGGATCTGGGGGAGGGGGGAGCTGGCGCAGGAGATTGGGTGGACTAGTTGAGTGAAACACGGGTGGACGGTGGGGGTGTTGGGGACTCTGGGTGTTGGCGGCTTAGGTGAAAAGGGTGAAAAATATCCCCGGTCGCCGCGCGTGAAAAAAGGCCTATGCAAACGGTTACCTCTTAGCGCTCGTGTGCACAAACCGAATAATTTTGTTTGAAATGAAGACGTACTAATTTTGAAATGAAGACGTGAGTTCATTGTTTCGCCTCTAAATTTTTCCCACGTAAACCAATCACAATTTTACCATGGATTTGATTTTCTGGCGCATTTCAGGTCTCGTGTGCTATATGTAAGACATTTTTGGGCATTTACAATGCATGTTGGCATATAAATCAATTCCCAGGCGGACTGCATTTCCTGTCGAAAGGGATGAGGATTGCCATTTGATCTGGGAGCATCCAACGGAGCAGACATACGATCCATGGGGTTTGGGTTCTGGCCAATCAGAACGCATGACTCAGATCGCGCGCGTGGCAGAGTGGTGGGGGTGCATCGGCCATGGTTTAGTGGACACACTGCTTTCGTGAGTGAACCGTCTGCTCTTTGAAAACATTTACATTACCGAACATCATATTTTTGTTCGAATGAAAACATGAGTTCATCGTTTCGCCTCCAATTTTTTTCCAAGGTAAGAAATCACGAGTATAGTGGAGGTGTCATATATTTGTATCATGAATATACAATATATATGATACTAGTGTATGATACTACCTTTAATTAATTATAGCGCATAGTATAATACATAGAGTATAGTATCATATATAGATCATATTTATTGCCATGCATGACACAAATTAGCATCGTGTTTAACATGATACGGTATCTACCTATATGTTACTCTAACCCTCTTTATATATATTTAATTCTTTGCCACATCAGCATATTTGCTATTTCCGAGTGCATGACATCGTCGGCTACAATACCACCACTGTGGCCAGCCTTATATAGTGGGGAGTATCATATACTATATATATAGTATCATGCATATGATACTAGTGTATGATACTACGTATGTACCTTCATAGTGCATATATAGTATCATAGAGTAGTATATATCGTAGATGACCGTAATTATGGCCATGCATGACACAGAGTATTATAGCATTTATTATATATATATATATATATGTTACAGTATCTACCTATGTTACTGCTTCTTTGCCACATCATCATATTTTCTATTCTCGAGTGCATGATACCGGCTATGATACCCCCACTATGGCCACCTTAATAAGGCTAGTCGTAATATGGGAGTATCAAGCGGTATGATGCATGCCAACTAGACTTTTTGGATGATGTGGCACACACTTAAATGAGGAAAGAGAGGGTGTGGTATCATATCATGATACTGTATCATATTAAATGTTGTACTACTTTGTGTCATGCATGGCAATTAATAAGGCAACCTAAGATACTAACTTATGATACTATGCATGTGCGCATTACGGAGGTATTGCCAATCATATACTAGTATCTTGCATATATACTCCCTCCTTTTCGGTTTATAGGCTTATCTCAAAATTTTAGTTTTTCCATTTTACAAGGCTCAATTTGGTTGTTCCCCATCACATTTCCAGATTCCAAGGTGCATGAAATCATTGCATGCAAGTATTAAGAGAAAGTTGACCAATGCATGTACTTTATGCATGCATGTATTGCAATTAATACATTGGAAAACATAATTTTTTGAGGACAACAAAAGCATTAATTGGGTGTTTTTGCAAACTACAAAAAGTATTCCACCACTCACCATCTACCTTGGTTGGTGAGATTTTTGAATTGAGCCCTATAAGGCTAGTTGTAATGGGGAGTATCATAGTATACTAGTATCGTGCATATGATAGTGTATAATACTAGCTACTTCCGTAATGCATAGTATCATAAGTTAGTATCTTAGGTTGCCTTATTAATCATCATGCATCACACAAAGTAGTAGTACAACATTTAATATGACACGGTATCATGATATGATACCACATCCTCTATTTCCTCATTTAATTGTGTGCCACATCATCCAGAAAGTCTAGTTAGCATGTATGATACCGCTTATGATACTACCATTACAACCAGCCTAAACCAGAAAGGAGGGAGTATGAGACTAGCCACAATGGAGAGTAACATACACTAGTAACATACACATATCCCTAGACTATGTTACTACCTTCATAGTGGGTAGTAACATAAGTGTAGTGTCATGCAAAGCTTCATTTATTAGGTTATAGACTCATATTGCATTGGGACATGTGATGTTACATTAACTAGCTAAGTTATGAAACTATCTCTCTCCTCATTAACTTATTGCCACATAAGCAAGTTTGCTAAGTTGGAGTCTATGTTACTGCTGAAGTTACTCCCACTATGGCTAGTCTGATACTAGCTAGTCGTCTATGATATACTAGTTACCTCACTAAGAGCATGGTTAATAATACAACCAAGGGTCGGCTATAAGAAGTTGCCATGTCATATACAGCCAACCTCTTAGCGAGCATGTACAATAATAAGTTTTAAATACATACTAGTTTATCAATAGTTGGCGCACCTTACATCCTCACAAAGTGTCTTGGGTCACGTGTTGAAGCTAGCTCTACTAACCAAGAGCCCTCTTCTCTTCTCTTTCCTCCAAATAATAAGCACATACATATTATTCTATTCCTTATAGCCTGCTTAGACTACCCATAGCAGGAGTAACATAGGTAGTAACATCACACGTATCTAGATAAAATAGATGATGTGGCAAGCAATAAATGAAGAAAGAGAGGAAAGTAGTAACATAGCTAGTTACTAGTAGTATGAGACTAGCCACAATGGGAGTAACTTCAGCAGTAACATCGAGTCCAGCTCAGCAAATTTGCTTATGTGGCAATGAGTTAATGAGGAGAGAGGTAGTTGTAGTAACTTAGCTAGTTACTGTAACATCACATGTCCCAATGCAATATGAGTCTATAAACTAATAAATGAAGCTCTGCATGTTACCACACTTATGTTACTACCCACTATGAAGGTAGTAACATAGTCTAGGGATATGTGTATGTTACTAGTGTATGTTACTCTCCATTGTGGCTAGTCTGAGTAACATCACACATTTCAGGGCAATAAGAGTCTATAGCCTAATAAATGAAGTGTTGCATGTTACTACACATATGTTACTCCCCACTATACAGCTAGTAACATAGACTAGCTAGTAACATTCTATGTTACTACCCATTGTGGCTAGTCTTAGGTCACTCTATTGTGTACATGCTCTAATGCATAGTATCATAGAGTAGCTAGTATCACATGTAGTACTTTATTTATATTGTCATGCATGACACATAGTAGCATAGCATTTATTATGATACAGTTTCATGATATGATACTTAACCCTCTCTTTCTTCATTTAATTAATTCTATGACAGCTCATCAAAATTGCCCAGTTGGCATGCATGATACTAGCTATGATACCCCCTTACTATCAGCCTTGCAAAGAAGGTGTACAGATCATTTGTGCGTCGCTTTGTGAGTTTTCATTCGTTTGTTCGAGAAGCGGGGAGAAGTTTCAAACATTTCAGCCGCGAGGTGCAGCCACTGGTGTAGGCCTAGTTGGTATTTTAATTACAGGAAATTCAGATGGAGTTCAGACATCATCAAAATTGATGTGTGCCCGTGGCGTGTAAGGGAGTCCTGGATTAGGGGGTCCTCGGATAGCCGGACTATACCCTTTGGCCGGACTGTTGGACAATGAAGATACAAGATTGAAGACTTCATCCCGTGTCCGTGTGGGACTCTCCTTTGCGTGGAAGGCAAGCTTGGAAATTCGGATATGTAGATCTCCTCCCTTGTAACCGACTCTGTGTAACCCTAGCCCCCTCTGGTGTCTATATAAACCGGAGGGTTTAGTCCGTGGGACAAGAACAATCATAATCATAGGCTAGCTTCTAGGGTTTAGCCTCTATGATCTCGTGGTAGATAAACTCTTGGAATACTCATATCATCAAGATCAATCAAGCAAGAAGTAGGGTATTACCTCCATCGAGAGGGCCCGAACCTGGGTAAACATTGTGTCCCCTTCCTCCTGTTACCATCCACCTTAGACGCACAGTTCGGGACCCCCTACCCGAGATCCGCCAGTTTTGACACCGACATTGGTGCTTTCATCGAGAGTTCCACTATGTCGTCACCATAAGGCTTGATGGCACCTTCGATCATCGGCAACGATGCAATCCAGGGTGAGGTTTTTCTCCTCGGACATATCTTCGTATTCGGCGGCTTTGTACTGCGGGCCAACTCGCTTGGCCATCTGGAGCAGATCGAGAGCTACGCCACTAGCCATCAGGTCGGGTTGGGAAGGTTGAACTATACTGCCGACATCCGCGGAGACTTGATCCTCGATGGATTCGAGCCCATGTCAGGTGCGCCGCACAGTCACGACGAGCATGATTAGCTCTGCCGCCGGACGGTGTTCGGGAGATCACACCTGTGGCTACTCCAGCCCTCAATCCGAAGCATATCATGTTGTCCGAGGACAGGTGGATGGACCCCGCCACGGAGGCCGCACACTCAGCAGCGATAGAGCCGAATACTGACTTCACTTCCTGCGAGACCTGTGTTGCTGGACCCTTGGATTCGTCCCCGGCCACAGGCTCCAAACCGCCTGCGTCCGTGCTAATCAAATCTGATTGGGCATCGATCATGGAGTTTACCTCTGCGGATATCTTTTAGCACTCGCCCTTGAGCGACGTGCTAAATTCATTGAGGTCTCTCTCCTTGTCAGGGGACCCTTGGCCGAACTATGTCCGGCTTGAGTGGGAACCGGACGACGAAAAAATTCATTCCCCACCCACCACCCACTTAATAGCCACTATCAACGACCTTACCGACATGCTTGATTTCGACTCCGAAGACATCAACGGTATGGACGACGATGCAGGAGAGGAACAGGAACCACCGCCCACAGGGCGCTAGACAGCCACTTCATCACACGATATAGACATGGTGTATACACCCAAAGAAAACAATGACGAGGAACGGAAGGATATAGCGGAGGCTAATTCCCTCGAGAAGCAACCAAAGCGACGACGTAGGCGCCGCTCCAAATCCCGCCTCGGCAAACAATGCAAGAAAGAATAATACCCCGGTCGACTCCAAAGCAAGCAATGACCACATGGACCCAGCGAAAGAGCAGGATGAACCAGCGGACGGCGAACATAGTACGGAGCCGCTGTCCGATCATGGCGACGCTGAGGGTAAAGCTCATCAACCTTTCTCCGGAGAGGATAACAGTCCGGATGATGACGCACACATCATCCCAGAAAGGAACTTGGAGCAAGAGGACCTCCATAGAAGGCTTATTGCCACCGCGAGGAGTCTGAAGAAGCAGAAGCAAAGGCTTAAGGCTGTGCAAAATACACTCAATAGTAGATGGAACAAAGTGCTCGACACTGAAGAAAACTACGGGGGCAGCCGCCACACAAAGAGCTATCCAAAGCACAAGCTGCTGCCCGAATTTCATGACAAGGCCTTAGAGCCTATACAGCCGAAAAATAAAATGGCCGATCAGCCGGATCGACCACCCCATGGCCGCGATAGGGTGGCTAACGATGTCGCACATAAGTTCGCACACGATTTACGTGAGGACTTGCACCAAAAAGCCAGTATGACCAGGTCCATCTACGGATCTAGGAAGCACGCTCCGACACAGAATCAAAACCGAACACTACAACCGTCAGAATGCCATGACACATCCAAATACAGGGGTGCCGCGCACCCCCTATGCTTCAGCGATGAGGTCCTGGATCATGAATTTCCAGAAGGATTCAAACACGTGAGCATAGAGGCATACGACAGAACGACAGACCCTGGGGGTCTGGATTGAGGACTTTATCCTTCATATCCACATGGCTCGCGGAGATGATCTCCACGCCATCAAATACTTACCCCTCAAGTAGAAAGGACCATCTCGGCACTAGATGAAGAGCCTCCCCGAAAACTCAATTGGAAGTTGGGAAGAGCTCGAAGATGCTTTTAGGGATAATTTTCAAGGGACCTATGTCCGACCTCCGAATGCAGACGATCTAAGTCATATAATTGAACAGCCCGGAGAGTCAGCCCGAAAGCTTTGGAACAGATTCCTCACTAAGAAGAATCAAATTGTCGACTGCCCGGATGCCAAGGCCTTAGCGGCTTTCAAGCACAGTGTCCGGGACGAATGGCTCGCCAGACACCTCGGCCAGGAAAAACCAAGGACAATGGCAGCCCTAACAAGCCTTATGACCCGCTTTTGCGCGGGCGAAGACAGCTGGCTGGCCCGTAGCGGCACCAGCGACCCAGGCAGATCCGAAGTCAGGGATGGCAATGGAAAACCACGACGAAATAAAAGCAAGCGTCGAAACAATGAAGACAGCCCAGACAACACGGCAGTAAACGCCGGATTCAGGGGCTCTCGACCTGATCAACGGAAAAGGCCATTCAAAGGCAGTAGAGATGGACTGTCCAGCCTAAACAAGATTCTAGAGAGATTATGTCAAATTCATGGCACCTCCGACATACCGTAAAATCACACCAACAGAGAATGATGGGTCTTCAAGCAAGCCGGCAAGCTAAATGCCGAACACAAGGGGAGGGAGACACCAAGCGAAGACGAGGATGAGCCTCGCCAGCCAAACACTGGGGGACAGAAAAAATTCCCACCAGAGGTCAAAACAGTGAACATGATTCACGTAACGAAGAGGAGGAGCAAACACGCACTCCAAGACGTATGCGCCGTGGAGCATGTCGGTGTCAAAACCTGCGAATCTCGGGTAGGGGGTCCCGAACTGTGCGTCTAAGGTGGATGGTAACAGGAGGCAGGGGACACGATGTTTTACCCAGGTTCGGGCCCTCTTGATGGAGGTAAAACCCTACGTCCTGCTTTATTAATATTGATGATATGGGTAGTACAAGAGTAGATCTACCACGAGATCGGAGAAGCTAAACCCTAGAAGCTAGCCTATGGTATGATTCTATGTTATTGTTGTGTCCTACGGACTAAAACCCTCCGGTTTATATAGACACCGGAGAGGGTTAGGGTTACACAAGGCCAGTTACAAGGAGGAGATATCCATATCCGTACTGCCTAGCTTGCCTTCCACGCCAAGTAGAGTCCCATCTGGACACGAGACGAAGTCTTCAATCTTGTATCTTCATAGTCTAATAGTGCGGCCAAAGGATATAATCCGGCTGTCCGGAGACCCCTAATCCAGGACTCCCTCAGTAGCCCCTGAACCAAGGCTTTCAATGACGATGAGTCCGGCGCTTCGGCATTGGAAGGCGGGTTCCTCCTCCGAACACATCACAGAAGAATTTGAATACAAGGATAGTGTCCAACCCTGCAAAATAAGTTCCACATACCACCATAGAGAGAATAATATTTCCACAAATATTAATCTACTGACACGTTTTGGCAACATGACATCATGCCATGGCTCCGTGATTAGTCGAACCGATTTTCTTCAACCAGCTCCACACATAATGCGAGGCGGTTTCTTGACATGTCTTGTCAAACCAGAGATCGTGTTCCACTAATTACGGGATTCTCATCAATACGGTCATGGGTAACCCAACCGTGTCTAGGACTCCTAGATTATAGGCAAGTCCCAAACGGCTATAGAGAGGACGCTTGATATTCACCCTCTTTATAAAGGGACAAGGCCTTTACTTTTGGCCCTCCCGTGCTCAATCGAATCCTTCCCCCGCCTCGAGTTCTAACACTCAAATCCTAGGTCAGGTGCATCGGACCTTCAATCATGTCCGGATCTAGCCTTCATGGCCGGTGGATGCCCTCCTCTGTTACGGAAGAGGATATCAAAAGGTTGAGGGAGGCCAGATACCTAACCGCCGAGGTTTCGCATCGGCTGCCTGCCCGAGGGCAGGTCGTCCCTACTCTCGAACCCAACGAGAACGTTGTGTTCATCTCCCACTTCCTCCGAGGTCTAGGCCTCACTCTGGATCCCTTCGTTGAGGGTTTGATGTTCTATTACAGGCTAGATTTCCACGATCTAGCCCCAGACTCCTTTCTCCACATCTCGGCATTTATTGTCGTATGTGAGGCCTTCCTCCGCATTACCCCTCACTTCGGCCTATGGCACAAGACCTTTGACGTGAAGCCGAAGATGGTCGAGGGGCAGCATGTAGCGTGCGGAGGCGCTTTAATAAGCAAGATCGCTGGAGCTCCATGGCCAAAGGGTTCCATTCCAGAGGTGTCCGGATTATGGCAGCGGGAGTGGTTTTACATCACAACTCCTAGAAGTGCCAAGTGGGCGGCTGCCCCTACTTTCCGCTCGGGCCCTCCACCACAACTGATGTCATGGATTAGCAGAGGGCTGAGCTGGGGTCTAGCCAAGGACGTGCCTATACTGCAAAGCCGCATTCAAGATCTCTTCAATGGAGATTTCAGTCTGGTTACGGTGGTGCAAGTCATGCTGGTTCGTCGAGTCCAGCCTTGCAAACGCCGGCCCCTCCGCATGTGGGAGTTCAACCCAGAAGAGCCGCACACCATTCAGAATTTCCTTGGCCTGACGCACGAGGAGATGTACAAATCATTCTTCGGACCCTAAATAGAGTGTCCGGATACAACCGATGACGTAGGCCTTGATAACCCACAAGTATAGGGGATCGCAACAGTTTTCGATAAGTAAGAGTGTCGAACCCAACGAGGAGCTAAAGGTAGAACAAATATTCCCTCAAGTTATATCGACCACCGATACAACTCTACGCACGCTTGATGTTCGCTTTACCTAGAACAAGTATGAAACTAGAAGTACTTTGTAGGTGTTTTCGGAAAGGCTTGCAAGAAAGTAAAGAGCACAAAAATAAAACTAGGGGCTGTTAAGGTAAAGAAGCAACTAAAGTAATTATAGCGAGTGTGGAAAAGTGGTGGTAGGAGTTGCGAAATTGTCCCTTAAGCAATTGACTACTTTACTAGACCGATAGCAAGTATTATGTGGGAGAGGCCACTACTAGCATGTCATCCCTGACTTGGAATTCTATGCACTTATGATTGGAACTTTTAGCAAGCATCCGCAACTGCTAATGTTCATTAAGGTAAAACCCAACCATAGCATTAAGATATATTGGTCCCCCTTCAATCCCGTATGCATCAATTTCTATGCTAGGTTAAAGCTTCTGTCACTCTTGCCCTCCAATACATAGTCCTATCAACATACAACTAACCCTATGGTGTGATCCACGCACGCAATCATATGATAGGCACCAAAGGACGGCAACATAACTAGAAGAAAATTAAATCAATCATAGCAATTCATCAACCACCGATAGGACAACGAAAATCTACTCAAACATCATAGGATGGCAACACATCATTCGGTAATAATATGAAGCATAAAGCACCATGTTCAAGTAGAGGGTACAGAGGGTTGCGGTAGAGTGGACCGCTATAGATAGAGGGGGGAAGGTGATGGAGATGTTGGTGAAGATGGCGGAGGTGTTGGTGTAGATCGCGGTGATGATGATGGCCCCCGGTGGCACTCCGGTGCCACCGGAAGTGAGGGGGAGAGAGCCCCCCTCCTTCTTCTTCCTCCTTGACCTCCTCCCTAGATGTGAGAAGCGTTTCCCCTCTGGTCCATGGCCTCCATGGCACAGGGGGGGCGAGAGCCCCTCCGAGATTAGATCTGTCTCTCTGTCTCTCTTTGTTTCTGCATTCTGTTCTGGCTCTGTTTCACCGTTTCGTGTGTGTGTATATATATATATATATATATATATGGAGATCCGTAACTCCGATTGGCCTGAAACCTTCGCCGTGATTTTTCCCCCGAATATTAGCTTTCTTGCGGCAAAAGAAGAGCATCAACCGCCTTACAGTGGGCTCATGAGGATAGGGGCGCGCCCTAGGGGGGCGCCCCCCTGCCTCGTGACCACCTCGGGCACTGGTTTGCATTGATTTTCCTTCTAAATTTTCCATATTTTCCAAAAATAAGCTCCGTCCGTTTTTATCCCGTTTGGACTCCGTTTGATATGGATATTCTGCGAAACCAAAAACATGCAACAGACAGGAACTGGCACTGGGCACTGGATCAATATGTTAGTCCCAAAAATAATATAAAAAGTTGACAAAAAGTATATGAAAGTTGAATAATATTGGCATGGAACAATCAAAAATTATAGATACGACGGAGACGTATCAGCATCCCCAAGCTTAATTCCTGCTCGTCCTCGAGTAGGTAAATGATAAAAAAGATAATTTTTGATGTGGAATGCTACCTAGCATAATCTTGATCATATGTCTAATCATGGCATGAATTTTAAGACATGAGTGATTCAAAGCAATAGTCTATCCTTTGACAATAAGACAATAATACTTCAAGCATACTAATAAAGCAATCATGTATTTTCAAAATAACATGGCCAAAGAAAGTTATCCCTACAAAATCATATAGTATGGCTATGCTCCATCTTCACCACACAAAATATTCAAATCATGCACAACCCTGATGACAAGCCAAGCAATTGTTTCATATTTTTGACGTTCTCAAACATTTTCAACTTTCACGCAATACATGAGCGTGAGCCATGGACATAGCACTATAGGTGGAATAGAATATGATGGTGGAGGAGACAAAAAGGAGAAGATGGTCTCACATCAACTAGGCATATCAACGGGCTATGGAGATGCCCATTAATAGATATCAATGTGAGTGAGCAGGGATTGCCATGCAACGGATGCACTAGAGCTATAAGTGTATGAAAGCTCTAACTGAAACTAAGTGGGTGTGCATCCAACTTTCTTGCTCATGAAGACCTCGGGAATTTGAGGAAGCCCGTCATCGGAATATACAAGCCAAGTTCTATAATTAAAATTCCCACTAGTATATGAAAGTGATAACTCAAGAGACTCTCTATATGAAGAACATGGTGCTACTTTGAAGCACAAGTGTGGAAAAAGGATAGTAGCATTGCCCCTTCTCTCTTTTTCTCTCATTTTTTTATTTTTTTATTTTCTCTTTTTTTGGGCCTTCTCTTTTTTGGCCTTTCTCTCTCTTTTTATTTTTTTTGTCCGGAGTCTCATCCCGACTTGTGGGGGAATCATAGTCTCCATCATCCTTTCCTCACTGGGGCAATGCTCTAATAATGATGATCATCACACTTTTATTTACTTATAACACGATATTACAACTCGATATCTAGAACAAAGATATGACTCTATATGAATGCCTCTGGCGGTGTACCGGGATGTGCAATGATCTAGCGTAGCAATGACATCAAAAAACAGACAAGCCATGAAAACATCATGCTAGCTATCTTGCGATCATGCAAAGCAATATGACAATGAATGCTCAAGTCATGTATATGATGATGATGAAGGTTGCATGGCAATATATCTCGGAATGGCTATGGAAATGCCATGATAGGTAGGTATGGTGGCTGTTTTGAGGAAGGTATATGGTGGGTTTATGGTACCGGCGAAAGTTGCGCAGTACTAGAGAGGCTAGCAATGATGGAAGGGTGAGAGTGCGTATAATCCATGGACTCAACATTAGTCATAAAGAACTCACATACTTATTGCAAAAATCTATTAGTCATCGAAACAAAGTACTACGCACATGCTCCTAGGGGGATAGATTGGTAGGAAAAGACCATCGCTTCTCCCCGACCGCCACTCATAAGGAAGACAATCAATAAATAAATCATGCTCCGACTTCATCACATAACGGTTCACCATACGTGCATGCTTCGGGAATCACAAACTTCAACACAAGTATTTCTACAATCCACAACTACTCACTAGCATGTCTCTAATATCACCATCTTTATATCGCAAAACTATTGAAAGGAATCAAACATATCATATTCAGTGATCTATAAGTTTTATGTAGGATTTTATGACTAACCATGTGAATGACCAATTCCTGTCATCTCTCTAAATAGATATAAGTGAAGAAAGATAGTTTAATTCTTTATACAAAAGATATGCCCGTGCTCTAACAAATTTAAGTGAAGCAAAAGAGCATTCTACAAATGGCGGTTTTCTATGTAAAGAGAAACAGGCAATCCAAACTTCAAATGATATAAGCGAAGCACATGAAGCATTCTATAAAGCCATACTCAAAAGATATAAGTGAAGTGCAATGAGCATGCTATAAATCAACCAAGGATTATCTCATACCAGCATGGTGCATAAAAAAAATAAAAATAAAAACCTAAAGGCAAAAGACGCTCCAAGACTTGCACATATCGCATGAACGAAACAAATCCGAAAACATACCGATACTTGTTGAAGAAAGAGGGGATGCCTCCCCAGCATCCCCAAGCTTAGACGCTTGAGTTTCCTTGAATATTTACTTGGGGTGCCTCGGGCATCCCCAAGATTGAGCTCTTGCCTCTCTTCCTTCTTCTCACATCGAAACCTTCTCAATCATCGAACACTTCATCCACACAAAACTTCAACAGAAAACTCGGTAAGATCCGTTAGCATAATGAAGCAAATCACTACTCTAAGTACTGTTGCAAACCAATTCATATTTTGTTTTTGCATTGTGTCTACTGTAATATAACTTTTTCATGGCTTAATCCACTAATATGAATCGATAGTTTCATCAAAACAAGCAAACTATGCATCAAAAACAGAATCTGTCTAAAACAGAACAGTCTGTAATAATTTGAACATTCACCATACTTCTGATACTTGAACAACTCTACCAAAATTAGGAAAAATAAACAATTTTCATAGGAAGACAGTGCAAAAAGAATCAGAACCATTTGACGTTCCAGCTAAAAATTTAAAATCGTGCACTACAGCCAAAGTTTCTGTCCTGCACCATACAAACCATCAAGCAAATGTAAACATCCTAAAGGCAAACCTTGGCACATTATTTAAAATACGATGGAATTGCACAAGGGGATAATTATTTTTATTGAAAAGTTTCTGTAATCAAGATTCATAAAGTTGCCGTGAGCATGAATAAAGTCCAAGGCTAGCTCCCACTTCAACAATGCTTGTCCATCATAAAGTTGCCGGCAATGGCGCCAGAAAAAGGTCTTGATAACCCACAGGTATAGGGGATCGCAACAGTTTTCGGTAAGTAAGAGTGTCGAACCCAACGAGGAGCTAAAGGTAGAACAAATATTCCCTCAAGTTCTATCGACCACCGATACAACTCTACGCACGCTTGACGTTCGCCTTACCTAGAACAAGTATGAAACTAGAAGTACTATGTAGGTGTTTTCGGAAAGGCTTGCAAGAAAGTAAAGAGCATGAAAATAAAACTAGGGGCTGTTAAGGTAAAGAAGCAACTAAAGTAATTATAGCGAGTGTGGAAAAGTGGTGGTAGGAGTTGCGAAATTGTCCCTTAAGCAATTGACTACTTTACTAGACTGATAGCAAGTATTATGTGGGAGAGGCCACTCCTAGCATGTCATCCCTGACTTGGAATTCTATGCACTTATGATTGGAACTATTAGCAACCATCCGCAACTACTAATGTTCATTAAGGTAAAACCCAACCATATCATTAAGATATATTGGTCCCCCTTCAATCCTGTATGCATCAATTTCTATGCTAGGTTGAAGCTTCTGTCACTCTTGCCCTCCAATACATAGTCCTATCAACATACAACTAACCCTATGGTGTGATCCACGCGCGCAATCATATGATGGGCACCAAAGGACAGCAACATAACCACAAGCAAATTAAATCAATCATAGCAATTCATCAACCACCGATAGGACAACGAAAATCTACTCAGACATCATAGGATGGCAACACATCATTGGATAATAATATGAAGCATAAAGCACCATGTTCAAGTAGAGGGTACAGCGGGTTGCGGGAGAGTGGACCGCTGTAGATAGATGGGGGAAGGTGATGGAGATGTTGGTGAAGATGGCAAAGGTGTTGGTGTAGATAGCGGTGATGATGATGGCCCCCGGTGGCACTCCGGTGCCACCGGAAGCGAGGGGGAGAGAGCCCCCCTCCTTCTTCTTCTTCTTCGTTGACCTCCTCCCTAGATGGGAGAAGGGTTTCCCCTCTTGTCCATGGCCTCCATGGCATGAGAGGGGCAAGAGCCCCTCCAAGATTGGATCTGTCTCTCTATCTCTCTCTGTGTTCTTCGTTCTGTTCTGGCTCTGTTTCACCGTTTCGTATATATATGGAGATCCGTAACTCCAATTGGTCTGAAACCATCTCCGTGATTTTTTTTCTGAATATTAGCTTTCTTGCGGCAAAAGAAGAGCTTCAACCGCCTTACGGTGGGCTCACGAGGGTAGGGGGCGCGCCCGAGGGGGGGGCGCCCCCTGCCTCGTGACCACCTCGGGCACTGGTTCGCATTCATTTTCCTTCCAAATTTTCCATATTTTCCAAAAATAAGCTCCGTCCGTTTTTATCCCGTTTGGACTCCGTTTGATATGGATATTCTGCGAAACCAAAAACATGCAACAGACAGGAACTGGCACTGGGCACTGGATCAATATGTTAGTCCCAAAAATAATATAAAAAGTTGACAAAAAGTATATGAAAGTTGAATAATATTGGCATGGAACAATCAAAAATTATAGATACGACGGAGACGTATCAGGCCTGAGCAGCAACCGCACCGCCGACCAAGTAAGTAATCCTTTAGCCGAACACACTGTCTTTCATTTACCATGATGTCATTCTGAGAAATCGCTCTTTGACCAGGACTAGCTAACAAGGGCGAAGATGATTCGGTATTAGGCCCCCCTTCCTGAGGGTTTGGAGAATCCGGTACTAGAAAAGATGCTCGAGCTAGCACCTGGCCTGGAGCCCTCAAAGGAAGATAAAGGGGCGAATAATGAGGTCGGAAGCGGGCACTACTAGGAAAAGGGCTATAGATGGAAATGACACTAATGACGCACCAGACATGTGGTGCGCCATTACTATATACTAATGGCGCACCATCTGTCGGTGCGCCATTAGTGTGGAAGACACTAATGGCGCACCAGTCACACGGTGCGCCACTAGTAACAAAATGTTTTTTTTTTCATTTTTTTAAACATACTAATGGCGCATCCGGGCAGAGTGCGCCATTAGTAGTTAGAACTACTAATGGCGCACCAGCCATAGAGTGCGCCACTACTGTATTTTTTTACTTTTTTGCAAAACTACTAATGGCGCACCGTTGCATAGTGCGCCATTACTAGTTTAAACTAGTAATGGCGCACTGTGCCACGGTGCGCCATTAGTATAAAAATTATTATTTTTTACTTTTTTGCAAAACTACTAATGGCGCATGTCTGTGTGGTGCGCCATTAGTATGTTGGGTTACTAATGGCGCATGTCTCTGTGGTGCGCCATTAGTAACCTAGGACCAGCTAGATATTTTTGGACAGCCACACCTACACACTCACTTTCCCCACTTCATTCCCCCCACCTCCTTCTCTAAGCTTGTCAGCTGCCTCCTCCTTCTCACCTCATTTGCACCATAGATTCATCAAAATTAAGTGTTGAAATTACCTTTTTTTGATAGGTAAGTAAGGGGAAAGCTATCTTCATCTAGTAGATCTACTTTTTTTCTCCCTAGCTCGCTCCAACAACGTGCACATGCACTTTTTGTGGCCTAGCTAGATCTATGTATGTTTGTGGTGTTGCATATGTTTGTGGTGTTGCATATATGTTTGTGTTTGCAGGTACCGGTATTTGAAATGCGATAGTTGCCAATATTTTGCCGGAATGTTGATTCATTTCCGTTTCGGCGAGAATTTTGGCACTATGCATTCTTTTTGGTCATATTTTTAGGGAAAGTCATGCCAAATTTTTTCTTGGTTCTAAAATATCGTTTTGCTCTACCCCGCAGGCGACCATGGTCCGCACGATGACTGAAGGCATCATGAATAGGTTTTTGATCTCCGCGAAGGCCGAGATGCTTCAAAAGAACGAGGCGGAGATAAGATGTCCGTGTCGAAGATGCAAGCTGAAGAGCCTTATTGCGGACCCGGATTCCGGGCAGGTGTGGGACCACCTGCTCTTGCGTGGTTTCATGGATGGCTATCGGTGGCAAGGTGATGAAGATGACTATGAAGTCGTCCATGGGGGCCGGGAAAGAAATGAGGAAGGGTAGCAAGAAAACCACCGTGGCTCGGGCGGGCGAGAAGACGAAGAATCTCCAGGACATGATCACGACGGTGATGCTGTACACAGTCATCATGTAGAAGATGCTGGACATGATGACGGGGAAGATGTCGGAGCAGACGAAGGGCATGATCATGAAGATCTAGATGCCGGAGGAGCAGACGACGATGGACCATCGATGGGCTGGGTGCAGGACCCTCATATTCAAGAGCTGCTTCTCAAGCAGACGGATAATGCAAGAGCTGCCGCCCGAGAGAAAGCCAAGCTGGATCAACTGGAGATAGACGCGGTTACTCCATTGTATGAAGGATGCAGACCCGAGGATACCCGCCTGAAAGTAACGCTCATGGCTTTGGAGATGAAGGTAAAACACAAAATGACCGACGCATGCTTCCATGAGAACATGTCATTCTGGCACGAACGTCTTCCCAAGGGGAACAAGTGCAGGACCAGTTTCGAGGAGGCGAAGTAAGTCGTGTGTCCTCTGGATTTACCGCACGTGAAATACCATGTGTGCATGAACAATTGCATCATTTATCGGGGCGAGCACGTGGAGTCTACCATATGTATGGTGTGTGGTGTCACTCGATACAAGAAGAGGAAGAAAGCTCCTCGAAAAGTGGTGTGGTACTTTTCGATCACTCCTCGTCTGCAGTGATATTTCGTAGACCCTAAGGTAGCAAAGCTCCTGCGTTGGCACACGGATAGGGAGGAGAAGAAGCAAGAAGATGATGCATATGATCCGGAGATAAATAAAAAAGACAAGATGCTGAGTCACCCTAAGGATGGGAGCCAGTGGCAAGCGTTGAACTTTGAACACCCAGAATTTGGGAAGGATCCAAGGAACATCGTGCTGGGCGCGAGCACCGATGGAGTCAATCCGTTTGGCAGCCAGAGAAGCACACATAGCACCTGGCATGTGTTTGTGTGGATGTACAACCTTCGCCCCTGGTTGTGCATGAAGAGGAAGTACATTCACATGAGTATGCTAATTGAAGGGCCGAAACAACCAGGGGACAACATCAATCTATATCTGGGGCTGCTGAAAGAGGAGCTAGACACGCTGTGGAAAACGCCAGCCAATACGTGGGACGCCGCAGAGAAAGAATATTTCCCTATGAGAGCCGCACTGCTCACGATGGTGCACGACTATCTCGGTTACGGATATCTCGCGGGGCAGGTGGTCCACGGATTTTCTGGATGCGTTAGGTGCATGGATGACACAACGTATCGCCAGCTAGATAGAGATCCCGGGTCTTCGAAAACCGTGTTCATGGGACATCGAAGGTGGCTTCGCGACGATGACCCATGGAGGAAACGCAAGGATCTGTTCGATGGTGAAACCGAACTCCGAAGACGCCCGCGTACGAGGAGCGATGAGGAAATAGACGGGCTGTTGAAAAATTGGAAAGATTGCCCACTGCCGGGAAAGAAGCAAAAGGCGCCAGAGCCGGGAAAGAAGAGAAAGGCGCCAGAGCCGCTGCTGAAGGTATGGAAAACGAGGTCTGTTTTCGAGGACTTGCCGTACTGGAAGATCCACCGTGTGCCTCACAGCCTTGATGCCATGCATATCACAGAGAATGTGTGCGAGAGTCTGCTTGGTACCCTGCTCAACATGCCAGAGAGGACCAAAGATGGGCCAAAAGCAAGGGCAGACTTGAAATCAATGGGCATCAGGCAGGAGCTTCACGCTAATGATGATGATGATGATGATGAGGCGAAGCAGGACACAGAAAGTCGTCGCAAAGGAAAAAAGGCCAAGAAGACTGGAAATGACTACCCTCCCGCGTGCTTCACTCTAAGTCAGGAGGAGATCGAGGAGTTTTTCACCTGCCTCGTAGGAGTAAAACTTCCTTATGGTTACGCGGGGAAGATAAGCAGATACCTAGACCCAACGAAGCAAAAGTTCAGCGGGATGAAGTCTCACGACTGTCACGTGCTGATGACGCAGATACTTCCAGTTGCAATCCATGGGATCATGGACGCACACGTCCGTGAAACGCTATTTGGCCTATGCAACTTTTTCGACGTCATCTCTCGGAAGTCGGTTGGCGTGAGGCAACTCAGAAGGCTATAGGAAGAGATCGTGGTGATACTATGCGAGCTTGAGATGTACTTCCCGCCCACATTCTTCGACGTTATGGTGCATCTGCTGGTCCATATCGTGGAGGATATTATCAAACTCGGGCCGACGTTCCAGCACAGCATGATGCCGTTCAAAAGGATGAATGGTGTCATCAAAGGATACATTTGCAACATGTCATGTCCAGAGTGAAGTATAGCCAGGGGCTTTCTGACCGAAGAGTGCATCTCCTACTGCATGAATTATCTAGGCATCAAGAACCCCGTTGGTCTGCCCGTCAACAGGCACCTCGGCAGTACATAGTCTTTTGTAAGTATTACTCTCTCCTCCTCTCTCTTAACATTGTAACTTTGTACACTTTGGCTTTGTGGTTTAATAGAAGACTGTGAGGCTGTTTCCTTGCAGTACATAGTAAAAAAAACAGGCACCTCGGCAGGCTCGCTGGATGGGGTCACCATGAGGGTCGCCGCGAAATGCATGTCGACTTCGAGGGTCGACTCGCCGACTTTGAAAGAACAAACCCAGTCACGCTACAACACATAGACGTGGTCGATCCTTGGGTGGTAGAGCATAAAACCTTTATTGAGAAGACGTACAATGACCAAGGCCAACAGAGGATGGACGGAGATATAATTAAAGTGCACAACTCATGTTTCACGCATTAGTTCAAGCAGAAGCTTCTGTCGTACCCTTTACATGAGGATTCTTCCACGGAAGAACAACTCATATTCGCCTTGTCATAGGGCGCCGAGCACAATCTGATGACCTATGAGGCGTACGATATCAATGGCTACACATTCTACACCGAGGACAAGGACATTAAGAGTGATGGTTATCAGAACTCCAGGGTAACGATGGAATCCTACACCGGTAACGACAAGGACAGATACTATGGAAGGATCGAGGAGATCTGGGAGCTGAGTTACGCTGGAGAGAAGGTCCCGATGTTCTATGTCAGATGGGCCAAGAGCGTCCTAAAAGAAGACCGGTATTTCACCACCATGGTTATACCCGAAGCCAAATCCAAGACCGCATGCGCAAACGTCACCGCAAAAAATGAGCCATGGGTACTGGCTTCCCAAGTGGACCAATGCTTCTTCATTACCGACCCGTCAAAGCCCAGTCGTGTTGTCGTGAGGAGAGGCAAAAGGAAGATCATCGGAATGGATGGAGTAGCCAATGAGCAAGACTTCGACAAGTACGGCGACCCGAAGATCGAACATGACGACAACGATGAAGTAGCAGCATACACCACAAGAAGAAGCAGGACCACCCTACCTAAAGGACGTCCGTTCCACAAAAGAACTCCATTTGCGAAAAAGAAGGGCAAGAAGATTATGAACAGATAGCTAGCTAAGATCGACTGTATTTAAATCATAGTCTTCATTTCTCGGTTGTATTTCATGGGCACTTTTTGATATCATGAATATTTTTAAATTTCATGGGCACTTTCTGAATTCATGAATATTTTTTCAAATTTGATGATATTTTTTCATATTCAATATGATAAAATATTGAATATTCATGAGGAGACTCAATCTCGATCCCCCTCCATCTCGATCTCGATTCCCCCTCCATCTCGATCTCGATCCCACCCGCACCCTCCCCCGCTAGCTCCACCGCCGCCGACGACCCATTGCACCCTCCCCCGCTCCACCACCGCCGCCGACGACCCCCCGCACCCTCCCCTGCTCCACCACCGCCGACGAGCACCCCCCGCACCCTCCCCCGCTCCACCACCGCCGACGAGCACCCCCCGCACCCTCCCCCGCTCCCCGGTGAGCTCCGCCTCCTCTCCCCTCTTCATTTTAAAAAATAATAATAATAAAAGAGTGTAGACTACAATTGTTGTTAAACAACAATTATTACTGTTTTTATAAAAAAAATTACTGTTTCATATTCATATTGATTTTCTAAAAAATTATTACATGCAACAAAAAAATTACTTATGGCGCACCTCTGGCTGGTGCGCCATTGCTATATATAAAAAAAGATTACTAATGGTGCACCTCTGCCTGGTGCGCCATTGCTATGTAAAAAAAGATTACTAATGGCGCACCTCTGCCTGGTGCGCCATTGCTATGTAAAAAAAGATTACTAATGGCGCACCGACCGCGGGTGCGCCATTAGTAAGATTCCCCCCTAGCTAATTCCCTCCCTCTCGCCAGATCCCCTTCGTCCCTCTCCCTCGCCCTCCTAGCTAATTCCCCTTGCTGCCCCGACCCACGCCGCCACCAGCCCCGCGCCTCCGTCTCCGTCGCCGCCCCCACGTCGTCGCCGCCCCCGCGCCTCCTCGAGCCGAGCGCCGCCACCCTCGTCGTCCCCCCTCTGCCCGCGCCCGCGCCCTTGATGTCCTCCCGCCCAAGCGCCCCCTCCCCCCGCGGCCCCGCCTGCGTCAACCTCGTGGTCGCCGTCCAACACCGCGCGGCCTGCCCAGGAGGACCGCCATTGTCTTCCTCTTCGACTACGAGGACCCGGATGAGCTCGGACGCCCTCGGATGCCCGCCAATTTCCTCCGCCTCGTCCACCATCGCCTCCGCTCAACACCGAATTCGCACCGCCTAGACTAGCTCCGGCTACCCCGAGTCGCCCTCGACCTCCCCAGTGAGCACCCGAGCCGCTTCCCCCTCTTCCCCCTCTTGATTTCTATCTGATGTGTTCTAGGGTTAGGGGTTGGAGAATTTTGGACAAGAAAAGGGGTTGGAGAATTAAGTAGCTAGGGTTGGGGAATTAAGTAGCTAAGGAGATTATGTTTAAAGCATCAATGATGGGTGTTGATATACCTCTGGATAATTTTGATTTTATTCATGTTCTCAAGGAATTGGAATTATCCAGGGAACAAATTAGTAAGAAAACTGAACACTGTTTAGATATTCATGACTCAAATGGAAATGTCGCCTCCCTGTGTCTAAGTTGGCATGATACTGTAGTGGAAGAGGAGGAGAAATTTACTGTTGTTTCTAGAAGAAAGAAAAAGTCTCCTGCTAAGAGAAATGTCACTATTTCTTCTCTTACCTCCTCTTCTATACCTTGTACTAGAGGTCAGCAAAAGAATATCAGTTCTACTTTGCCCCCTAGTAGATCTGGATACTATTTCTGTTAGGAGATGGTGTTATATTAAGATACATATATTGTTATGTTACGCAAATTGTATCATCTTGCCACTTAAGTCAGCCTTCCCTTTAAGCAGAAAATTTAGTTCGGAGCTACTGTTAGGAGCTACTGTCAAAAACTTGAGCTACTGTCAAAAAATTCAGTTAGGTACAGTTAAGAGCTACTGTCAAAAATTTGAGCTACTGTCAAAAAAATCAGTTAGGTACAGTTAGCATCATGTAAGAAAATGGCCATAATGTGCCCTGATAATGATGTATTTTGTCATAAAAATATATAGTGGACTGCCATGATAATGACATGCTGCTAGTAGTTACTTCCATCATGAGTTTCATTAACAGCAAGTCAGTTTTGTTTATAGTTGAAAGTAAGTGTGTGGTTTGAAAATCAAACAGAAATGTTTTCTTAACTCAGAAGCCTATTACTGCACCTGTACTGCACATTACAAAGTCTCCTAGTACTTATTATATCTGGAATGGAAGCTCACATAAGTTGAGCTGATTTTTTTCCATATGAAAGCAGAGGACCATATGGTCTATGGCTGGGTTTTGTCTCCGACCATTGTGTCGTGATGAATTTGCAGGTACCCCAAGAGGCCCTTGAGTTTGCCGGAATGTTGATTAACTTCCGTTCTGGCAAATTCGGGTACTCCATATGTCCTATTTTCAGCAAAGGTCATGCTGAAATTTTCCGTGAATTTTAGCATGACTTTGCTAAAAATAGGACATATGGGGTACTTGCGACTAATGCATGGGCCGGGGTATCGTAGTACTTAGTTAAGTAGGATCAACTGCCCCGCCATTCTTGCTGCATTAAACCATAGGTGGCAACAGAGCCAAGTGATTAGGCCCAACTTAGAATTCTCCTTAGCATCGATAAACCCTAGATGATAAACCCAACATAGGTGACAATAGAGCCAAGTGATTAGGCCCAACCTAGGGTGCCTCGGCATCGATAAACCCTAAATGATGAAAACTTAACTTGGCTTCTATAGGGTGCCTCGGTGTCGATGAGAACCTAAATGATGTATGCTTAGGCTTTTAGGGTGCCTCGGGGTCGACAAAACCTAAATGATGAAAGCTTAGGCTTTTAGGGTGCCTCAACATCGACAAACCCTAAATGATAAAACTTTGGCTTTTAGGGTGCCTCGGTGTCGATAAGAACCTAAATGATGAAAGCTTAGGCTTTTAGGGTGCCTCAGCGTCGACAAACCCTAAATGATAAAAGCTTAGCTTTTAGGACGCCTCGGTGTCGACAAACCCTAAATGATGTAGTTTTGAATTATGAACGTAGGATATGTCGTCATCATCATCGGACGACGAAAGTCTCCCGGTGGAGTGCGGCTGGTGCCACGACGATCGAGGTCTGTGCGACATGCCTCACCTGGATGATGATCGGTGCTTCAGCATTAAGCTCGAGGAGACCTTCGAAGTTGAAACGGTACACAACGACGACAAGTGTTATTTTCATAATTAAGCATGACTTCAACTATTTCAACATGTAATTTTCATCTTTTACAATTCGAGTATAGCTTATCCCATGCCATGCAAGACGCTATGTCTTGGAGAGGATGGATTTTGAGGACCATGAAATTTCTGAAACAAAGAAAATTCACCTAAGGACTCATCACGATGTGGACTTTGAAGTAAATCTATATAATTCTGAGAGCGTAACCCATTTTGGTTGCAAAAATTGGGAAGCATTTCGCAAGATGTATGGTTTTGATGAGGGTATGCTTATCACCATGGATCTTGGTAATCCTGACATCAACCAAGACAATATGGACATTTGGGTCCTTGTTGATACGCCTCCAGTTCTACCGCTATGTGAGTTTCTCAAACATAGTTATTAGCTAATTTATATTGTTTATTTCAAAATAGTTGACAGCTTATTTCCATTGACAGCTTATTTTTATTGTTCAAAGAATGTGTGGGAGATGGTTGACAAAACCCACTACACCGATGGCTCCGAATTAACAACTTACAAGGAGAAAAATCATCTGGTCGGATTTTGTACTGACATTGAGAATTACATTATCCACAATCAAACTCCTCAAAATTATGGTAAATACATGCCACCAGTGCATGTGTTCAACTACGGTAACTACCATGGAGATACCCTGGTAAGATTTTTACTATTACGACATCCGTGCATCTTTTGCGTACTTCTAAAACTAGTACATCATTGCAAACTATGAAGTTATTACTACGTTTTTCAACAGATAATCCCAGAGAATTGTGTGCCTCATATGATGTATCAGAAAGGTAGTCTTAATGTTTTGAACATACAGCCAGGCCATCCTACGAATCTCAACTGTCCATACGAGATTTCTAAAAGAAGTGGAGACATGAAAATCAAAGGATGGAAAAAATGTATGGACAGTCGTAAGGAGATTCTTGGAAGCAAAAGGAAGCGAAGCGCAAGAATTGGAGACAGGATGTTCTCCATTCTCCATAATGGAGAGTCAGGGTCTATATTGTTTTATGCTATTTTAGCTTAAATAGGGTATTTAGGTCCTGCCTAATACTGATGATCATGTGCTAAGAACAATTAAGTAGGGTTGGTTTGATGACTATCAAGATGATGATCGTATGACTTGTTATGAATAACGAGTAGAAGTTGTATGATGATGATTAGTAGGACTTGTTAGGATTAGTATTACTTCCGGCAAACTCGATACTCGCGGTCTCGAGACTTGTAATGTTTTATCTTTGTTCGGTCTTTTGAATTCGGAGACTAATATGATGAATTGTATTCGGAGACTAATCTTCTATTGTATTCGATGAATCTGCTGTTGTTGTGTGCTACTGTTTATATTCTGTCAAATAATATATTTTGTAACCTGTGCAAAAATCAGAAAAGTAAAAAAAAACTAATATTCATACTAATGGTGCATCACTACAGAGTGCGCCATTAGTATGTCAAGTATACTAATGGCACATCCATCTGCAGTGCGCCATTAGTGTGCCAAAGCACATGGTTAAATATGGCCCTGGGAGGCATACTAATGGCGCATGGTGTTATATACTAATGGCGCACTGGGTGGTGCGCCATTAGTATACCAGATACTAATGGCGCACCAGTGGTGCGCCATTAGTAATAAATACTAGTGGCGTGATACTAATGGTGCACCAGTGATGCGCCATTAGTAAGCAAAACTGGTGCGCCATTAGTAGGCCTTTTCCTAGTAGTGGGGCCCCCATCACTACGAATTCCAACCGAGGGAATGAGCGCCTCCATGAAGGAGGATAACCAAGGGGAAGAATCTGACCTTATCTCGCTTCGGGGAAGGAAGAGTATTGCCTCTGAAGATCCGGAAACCAAGGCTTCCAAACGGGAGAAGAAGTCTCCACCAGAGGGTCCTACCTTGGAGGGTGCTCTTGCCGCATAAAGTCCACGCGAGGATCAGCCCTCCAACGAGATGTAAGTAATCAAAAAGTACTTTAATAGTGGAGATATACTACCTTACCTCTGAGGAAAATAACCAAAGCGTTTATCTTGCAGTTCGGATCTTAGCCCTTCTCAGCAGAGCTCGTCTTCGGGGGATCTTCTTCCGGAGATGATGGAGAGCAAAACGCCTCCCCCGGACTCCCCCGCTCAAGAAGCGGGCGACCTTGAAGTGTCGTCACGGAGGGCCTCTCCGGATTCGGTGAAGCCAGAAGATAATCCTATAGTCACCCACAGTCCCCAGCGTCCGGCTCTTGAAGAGAGCAAACAAAAGAATCCGACACCGTCTGGTATGCGGTCGGACGTACTGAGGGAGCGAGCGGCCAGCTCAGAAGAACACCGTACATTGATGGGTATAGTGATGGGAAGAATTTCGTCCGCCGAAAGCGGATTGCATGAAGCTTTTATGAATCTACTGACGGGCTTTGAGGTACGTGAAATGATATAATTTTTGATAGTACCGCACATTTTTAGGTGTGCCCTGTGTAGATAGTAGCCCCTGAGACTCTGGTTGTCGTTGAGAATGGCGGCGAACAGAGGATCATAGTCCCTGGTAATAACCAAACTGCCTTTATGTGCAGGTGGTGGAAGCTCCGGTGGCTAGCTGGACTAATGAGTTTGCCGAGCTAAAGCGGCAACTGGATGCGGAAGATGCCGACATCGAGCTTGTTAACAATCAGCTTGACTAGGCACAGGGTAAGTAATGTTTTCTGGTGAATTTCACATAGTAAGAGCAGCGCAACGCCAGTATCTTTAATATGTTGTGACTGCAGACGGAGCTGCCACCGTGGAGACCCTTCGGGCGGAACTTGCCCGAGCCAAGAAGCAAGAATTAGTAATGCGGCCTCTTTAAAGGCGGACGGAGAGTTAAGAGCCGAAAAGGCTACACATTGCAAGAGCAAAGATAAAATGGCCAAGATGGCTGTCAAGTTAAAATACACTGCCGACCGCTGCCAGCTCCTTGAAGAAGAAAACCGAGCGAAGGTGACGTACCTTGAAAAGGCCGCGGTGGCGACCAAAGACACCCGCTCTGCTATGAGGGCAAAGAAGGAAGAGCTGCGTGAAGCCGGGGATATTGCGGCTGGGAAGCCCTTTTTGCTGCGGAGGAAGTTCGGAGATCCACGGTATGCCCCTCTGGATCGGCTATGGAGTTCGGCAGACGCATATATGGACTTGGCAGCGAGCGCTGTCGATGCGGCCAAATACTTCCGAGATCAAACAGATCGTGAAGTGGACAAGCTGTTCTGGTCGCAGTTTAACGTTCCAGAGCGTCCGCTTCCATTGACTGATCAGCCAGCCGAATGGGCCGAACTCGACAGGTTGTCCGGACTCGCCATGGGGTCCGTCGTAGATCATCTGTGGTCGAAAAAACCAAAGTCGAACAACTATTTCAGCTTAGAGCAGCAGTTCCTTGGAGCGGTGCCGCGCATCAATTCGATGAAGAGGTCGGCATGTATAGAGGGCCCGCGGATGGTCCTTGCCCGTGTCAAAGCATACTGGGCAGAGATGGATGCTACCACTGTTGCGGCGCAGGGTTCGGCCATAGGCCGAGTGGCTGCCGAGCACTATTTCGAAGAAGTTCTCGAGGGTGCTCGTTTGATAGAGGCCCAGTGCTCGAAGAATATTATGTTTGAGTGACATGTATTCCCATTGTAAACACAATGTTTTTATGAAATTTATGAAGGCCGTATTTATACTTTTGCCCGAAAGTAATATGATGCCTCCTGTGCGGCCGTTTATGTATACATGTGTATAACCTGAAAGATTGCAGTCGTCGGCTTCAGCCCCCACGCATATAATGTGGGGGTGTCCAGAGAACACGCGTATTCACACTTAATCCAACGTCTTGGTCCTAATAAGGAGGTGATGGCGCAGCGAACTAGGCAACCGGACTATAATGCTTTAACACTTTCACTTAGCCATAGGAGTTTGACAGTGGGGCTACTATATAGCCCCTGGTGGCTCCGCACTCTCCCGAATTCGGGGTGTGTACATGCCTGGCCGGGAAACGGCTCTTCATTAAGGTGGAGGAATTCTAACATTTCGATAGGTCATTGAGTGGTTGACCAGTCTCACGCTATATCATGATAGTCAGTTTTCGGCTTTCTCTACTGAGGTGCTTGTTCGGATGAACCGCGGCACAATCGCAGTAGTTCTCTTAGTGCCGCCTTAGCCGATAGAGCGGAACGTAAGCCAGCGAAACATAGGAGCCAGGCAAACCCAACATTTGACCAAAGACATGATTCGGAGCTGATGCATATAAGGCCAAACTCGCGATGCCGAACACTCCCTAAGGTATTTGGTCTTTTATGGTATCAACCAGGCCTAAATGGTGCCCTTTGTAAGAAGCCCCTGGTGTCCAGGTACTAGCATTATTTTGACGTGGCCACATGCCAAGACCTCAGCATCCTTCTCAATAGTACTGAGAATCTGAGGGATGTGTATCAACAAGAGACAGTAAAAAAGGTTTACGCAGGGTCTTAATCTAAAAAGAATCCTTGGAACGGGTCCCTGTTGCACGTCTGCGCCTGTGTCTCCGTTGTGCCATATCCTGGACGGGTGTAGCACGATGGTCATCTGTAAAAGAGAGAAACTTAGGTGAAAAGTTGTCGTGCAAAAAGGTAGGTTTAAAGAAACCATGTACAATTCAAGATGAGTAAAAATTGCCACTTGTCTGCGCGTGTCGAGCCCCTTGTATTTGCAATAGGGGTGTGGCCATCAAACCTGTATGAATTACATGTAGTTGCGCCGGACTCGTCTAACCGTGTCCGTGGTCTTGACGACCTATCAAATGCTTTAGTTGGTGAGGCCGTTTTTAGTGTGCGGCTGCCAAGGCAGTCGCACTCTCTTCGGTGCGCAAGGATCACTTAATATTTCCATTCACTTTAATGATGCCACGTGGACCGGGCATCTTAAGCGTGAGGGAAGATTAATGCGGTATTGCATTAAAGCGAGCGAAAGCTTCGCATCCAAGTAGTTCTTGATAGCTACTTTGGAACGGAGCAATGTGGAATGTTAAATTTTTGCTACGGAAGTTATCGGGGAAGCCGAATATAACCTCTAGTAGCAGGGAGCCCGTGCAATGAGCCCCTGGGACTGGCGTTACTCCTTTAAAGGTAGTATTGCTGTGGCAAATTTTCTTTGGGTCTATCCCCATTTTGCGGATTGTGTCCTGATATATCAGGTTTATACTGCTTCCACCGTCCATCAGACTCGTGTGAAATGGTATCCGTCAATTATTGGGTCTAATACCAAGGCAGCCCATCCTGCACGCCGGATACTTGTTGAGTAATCCCGATGGTCGAAAGTGATCGGTTGAGATGACCCGTGGCAGGATTCCACGGTGATAGGCCCTTGGGCATATTTCTCTGGGAGTGCCGCTTTGTTTCTCCCCTTGATCACGTGTAACACGTTCACTGTTTTGACTTCTGGTGAAAATTTCTTTTGTTCCCCACTGTCTTTCTTGAGAGGCTCATCCTCGTCTTCGCTTGGTGTATCCTCCCCCTTGTGTACGGTGTTGAGCTTGCCGGACTGCTTGAAGACCCAACAGTCTCTGTGGGTATGGTTAGCGGGTTTACCAGGGGTGCTATGGATCTGACATATTTGGTCCAGAATTTTGTTTAGGCTGGACAGTTCATCTCTGGCGCCTTTATAGGGCGGCTTTTCCTGACCTGGCCAAGAGCTTCTGAATCCGACGTTTACTGTCGTGCTCTTCGGGTTGTCTTCTTTATTCAAGCGCTTATTATTTTTACTGCGCCGTGATTTCCCGTTTCCATCTCTAACTTCGGATGTACTGGGGTCGCTGGTGCTGCATCTGGCTAGCCAGCTATCCTCACCCGCGCAAAAGCGAGTCATGAGGCTTGTTAATGCTGCCATTGTTCTCGGCTTTTCTTGGCCGAGGTGTCTGGCAAGCCATTCGTCGCGGATGCTATGCTTAAAAGCTGCCAAGGCTTCGGCGTCCGGACAGTCGACTATTTGGTTCTATTTAGTAAGAAACATGTTCCAAAGCTATCGAACTGACTCTCCGGGCTGTTGAGTTATATGACTCAAATCGTCCGCGTCTGGAGGTCGGACATAAGTCCCTTGAAAATTTGCCTGAAAAGCGTCTTCGAGCTCTTCCCAGCTTCCAATGGAGCTTTCGGGGAGGCTCTTAAGCCAGTGCCGAGCTGGCCCTTTGAGTTTGAGGGGTAAATACTTGATGGCGTGGAGATCATCTCCTCGAGCCTTATGGATATGGAGGATATAGTCCTCAATCCAGACCCCAGGGTCTGTTGTTCCGTCGTATGCCTCTATGTTTACGGGTTTGAATCCCTCTAGAAATTCATGGTCCAGCACCTCATCGGTGAAACGTAGGGGGTGTGCGGCACCCCTGTATCTGGGTGTACCGCGTTGTTCGGATGTTTGTTGTGCTGCATCGTATGCTAGAGCGCGCTTGCGTGGTCCATAGATGGATCTGGTTGCGTCGTCCTTTTGATGCGAGCCCTCGCGTGGATCGCGTATTGGCTTATGTGCGGTGTTGTTTGCCGCTCTATGTTGGCCGTGAGGTCGTCTATCCGGCCAGATGGCCATTTTAGTTTTTGGTTGCGGGGGATCTAAGGCCTCCTCATCGAATACAGGTAGCAACTTCCGCTTCAGGTAGCTCTTGGTGGGGTGACTACCGCCGTACTTCGCTACTGTGTTGAGCACTTCACTCCATCTAATTATGAGTGTGTCTTGCACAGCCTTGAGCCTTTGCTTCTGCTTTTTTAGACTCCTCGCGGTGGCAACGAGCCTTTGATGGGCATTTTGTTGCTCCGGGTGTCTGTCCGGTGTGATGTCGTCCGGACTATTATCTTTGACAGAGTCGGGTTGTTCGGTTTGATTCTCCATGTTGCCGGGTCCGGCGATGGTTCACCCTACTCTAGCGCTGGGTCTATGATCGTTCTTTCTGCCGAGGCGGGATTTGGAGCGGCGCTTACGCCGCCGCTTTGACTGCTTCTCGAGGGGGCAACCCTTTGTTGCGTCCTTCCGTTCCTCGTCGTCGTATTCTTTTGGTGTTTCCACCATGTATAAGTCATGTGATGAAGTGGGCGTCCAGTGCCCTGTGGGCGGTGGTTCCTGTTCGTCTCCCGCATCATCGTCCATATCACCGATGTCTTCGGAGTCGGAGTTGGAGTCGAGCATGTTGGTTAAGTCATCGACAGTGGCTACTAAGTGGGTGGTGGGTGGGCGGCGAATTTCTTTGTCATCCGCATCCCGATCCTGTCGGACATAATTCGGCCAGGATTCTCCTGACAAGGAGAGAGACTTTAATGAGTTCAGTATGTCGCCGAAGGGCGAGTGCTGAAAGATATCTGCGGAGGTAAACTCCATGATCGGCGCCTAATCGGATTCGATAGGAACGGGCGCAGGCGGTTCGGAGTCCGTGGCCGGAGAAGTATCCGGCAGTTTAACAAAACGGCTCTCGTGAAGGGTAAGATCGATATTCGGCTCGATCGCCATTGGGGATGAGGCCTCTGTGGAGGGGTCTATCCACCCGTCCATGGGAGGCGCAACTAGCTCCGAATTTAGGGTCGGAGCGGCTGCCGGTGTGCTTTCTTGAACATTGTCCGATGGCAGAGCTAAATCGAACTCATCGTGACCGCGTGACGCACAAGGCAGAGGATCGAATCCATCGAAGATCAACTCTCCACGGATATCGGCCGTGTAGTTTAAGCTTCCAAACCTGACCTGGTGGCCAGGGGCATAACTTTCGATCTGCTCCAGATGGCCAAGCGAGTTGGCCCGCAGTGCGAAGCCGCCGAACACAAAGATCTATCCGGGGAGAAAAGTCTCACCCTGGACTGCATCGCTATCGATGATAGGAGGAGCCATCAAGCCTAACGGCGACAACACAGAGGAACTCTCAATGAAAGCATCAATGTCGGTGTCAAAACCGGTGGATCTCAGGTAGGGGGTCCCGAACTGTGCGTCTAAGGCGGATGGTAACAGGAGGCAGGGGACATGATGTTTTACCCAGGTTCGGGCCCTCTTGATGGAGGTAAAACCCTACGTCCTGCTTGATTAATATTGATGATATGGGTAGTACAAGAGTAGATCTACCACGAGATCGGAGAGGCTAAACCCTAGAAGCTAGCCTATGGTATGATTGTATGTTATTGTTGTGTCCTACGGACTAAAACCCTCCAGTTTATATAGACACCGGAGAGGGTTAGGGTTACACAAGGTCGGTTACAAAGGAGGAGATATCCATATCAGTACTGCCTAGCTTTCCTTCCATGCCATGTAGAGTCCCATCCGGACACGAGACGAAGTCTTCAATCTTGTATCTTCATAGTCTAACAGTCCGGCCAAAGGATATAATCCGGCTGTCCGGAGACCCCTAATCCAGGACTCCCTCAGAGCCCATCACCCTGAAGTTCAACCCTTGGTCGGCCTGACCGATCACTTTTGATCGCAGGGATCACCCGACTAGTATCTGGCACGGAGGATCAGCTGCCTTGGTACTAGACCTAGTGATTGACGGATACCATCTCAACCGAATCCTTATGGACGGCGGCAATAGTCTCAATCTGATATATCAGGACACAATCCGCAAAATGGGGATAGACCCGACAAGAATCAGCCAAAGCAATACTACCTTTAAAGGAGTAATACCATGCCTAGAGGCCTGCTGCACGGGCTCTCTAGTACTAGAGGTTGTATTCGGTTCTCCCGACAACTTCCGAAGTGAAAATTTAACCTTCAACATCGCTCCATTCCGAAGCGGCTATCAAGCACTACTCGGAAGAACGGTCATCGCTCGTTTTAATGCAATACCGCATTACGCTTACCTTAAGCTTAAGATGCCCGGTGCACGCGACATCATCACAGTTAGCAGAATGTTCCTTACATGCGGAAGAACGTGTGGCGGCTTTAGCAGCCGAACACCGAACGCCCTCTCCAACCAGAATATATGATCGGTCTTCAAGACCGCGGACACGGCTAGACGAGTCCGACGCATCACTACCTGTAACAGCTCAGATAAACCTAAGACTGGGTTGATGGATATACCCCCATAGGTGGTGCTAGGGGCTCCCCACATGTAAAAAGGACTATAGTTCAGCTTGATCTTATTTAGATTGAATTTAATTGGTTTATTAAGAATAACCAATTTTTCGCACGAAAACTTTCACCTGGGCTTTTCTCTCTCACAGATGATCATCGTGCTACACCCTTCCAGGATACGGCACAACGGAGAGATAGGCGCAGACGTGCGACAGGGCCCCGTCCAAAGGTTTCTTTTTAGATTAATACCCTTTGTAAACCTTTTTTACTGTCTCTTGTTGCTTCACACCCTCAGGATACTCAACATAACCAAGAGGGATGCTGGCGTTATTGACATTTCATCACGTCAGACTAATGCAAGTACCTAGAAATTCAGGGCTTATTATCAAGGGCGTTACTCAGCCTAGTATACATTGTAAAGACCGAATACCTTAGGGAGTGTTCGGCATTGCGAGTTTGGCCTTATATGCATCAGTTCCGAATCATGTCTTTTGTCAATAGTTGGGTTTGCCCGGCTCCCGTGTTTTGCTACCTTACGTTCCGCTCTATCGGCTAAGGTGACACCGGGAGAACTACTGCGATTGTGCCCTGGTTCATCTGGATGAGCACCTCAGTAGAGAAAGCCGAAAACTGACTGCCATGATAAAGCGCGAGACTGGTCAATCACTCAAGAACTCAGTGGAATCTTCGCGATTCCTCCGCATTAACGAAGGAACGGTTTCCCGGTCATGTATGTACGCGCACCATATTCGGATAAGCACGGAAGTACCAAGGGCTATATAGTAGCCCCACTGTCAAAATCCTATGGCTAAGTGAAAGTGTTAAAGGAATATAGGCCGATTGCCTTGTTCGCCGCGCAATCACCTCCTTAATGGACCAAGAAGTTGGATTAACTGTGAATACGCGCTTTTCCGAACACCCCCGCATTATATGCGTGGGGGCTGAAGCCGACGACTGCAAACTTTCAGGTTATGTACATACGTAAAACGGCCACACATGAGGCATCATAATACTTTCAGGAAAAAGTATAAACACAACCTTTTTATAAGCCAAATAGCATTGTTTTTACAAATTGGGATACATGTCACTTGAACATAATACTCTTCAAGCAGTGAGCCTCTATTAGATGAGCGCCTTCTAGGACTTCTTCAAAATACTGCTCGGATGAGACCTGGCCTACGGCCGAACCCCGGGTTGCAATAGCGGTGGCCTCCATCTCGGCCCAGTATGTCTTAACATGGGCAAGAGCCATCCGCGCACCCTCTATGCACGCCGACCTCTTTGCAACGTCGATATGCGGCATAGCACCAAGGAATCGTTGCACTAAACCAAAATAACTATTCGGCCTTGGTCCTTCCGGCCAAAGATAATCCATGACAGACCTCATGGCAAGCCCGGACAACCTATGGACCTCAGCCCACTCGACCATTTTCTCATTTAACAATAGTGGATGCATCAGAGCACTAAACTGTGACCAGAACAACTTCTCCACTTCATGATCTTTTTTATCTTTGAAAAATGCAGTCGCATCAGTAGCACTCATTGCCAGGTCTGAATACGCGTCTGCAACACTCCATAATTGATCCAGAGGGGCATACTTCGGATCTCCGAACATCGTCCACAACAAAAAGGGCTTCCCAGCCGTGATATCTCCAGCTTGACGAAGCTCTTCCTTCGCCGCTCTGATTTTAGAACGGGTCTCCTTGGCTGCTACCATGGCTTTCTCCAGGTCCGCCTCTTTCGCTTGGCTTTCCTTTTCAAGAAGCTCATACCGGTCGGCAGCATCCTTCAGCTCAACGGCCATCTTGGCTATTTTATCTTCACTCTGGCGATGCGCAGCCTGTTCGACTCTTAACTCTTCGGCCGCCTTTAGGGCGGCCGCATCACTTCTCCTGGCTTGTTCCTTGGCTCGGGCAAGCTCTTCCCTAAGGGTCTCCACGGCGGTAGCTCCACCTGCAATCACAGCATGTTATAGATACTAGCATCATGCTCTCTTAATATCTGTTGACCACCGAAGAATATATACACTATGCCTTGTCAAGGCTCTTGTTCACACGCACGATGTCGGCATCTGCCGTATCAGGCTGCCGCCTCAGTTCAGCAAACTGACCAGTCCAGCTAGCCACCGAACACTCAGCCACCTGCACATGTGAGCAGCATGATCATTACCTAGGACTATGATCCTCTCTTTGCCGTCTCTGGACAGCAACTAGAGTCTCAGAGGCTACTACCTGTATACAGCACACCTAGCGTGTGCAGTACCATAAAAAATTATATATTACTTTGCATACCTCAAAGCCTCTTAGCAGGCTCGTAAAAGCTTCATGCAACCCACTTTTGTCGGATGAGATCCTCTCAACCACCGTACCCATTAAAGTACGATGCTCCTCCAAGATAGCCGCTTGCTCCAAAAGACCCATCAATACGTCCGGTTGTGCACCGGACAATCCCAGACTCTTTCTGCTCCTCTCCTTAGGAGCCAAATACTCCGGACTTCAGGTGGCCGAAGGGTTACCTTCTGGCCCTGGCGGATCAGGAGAAATCCTACGTGATGACACCTCAGGGTCGTCCTCCCTAGGAGACTGGGAGACTGGGGAAGGCGTTTCGCTCTCCATCATCTCCGGAAGAAGATCCCCCGAAGACGAACTCTGTCGAGAAGGGCTACGATCCGGACTGCAAGACATATGTCTCGGTTATTGTCCTCGGAGATAAAGCCGGATATATTTATCAAAAGTACTCTGGTTCACTTACAGATCGGTGGAGGGCTGATCCCCTTGCGAGCACTGTGCGGCAATGATGCCCTCCGAGGCAGGGCCCCCTGGCAAAAGATTCTTCCCTCGTTTGGAAACCCTCGTTTCCAAGTCCTTAGAGGCGGTCCTCTTCTTTCCTTGGGGAGAGGGAACTTTAGATTCATCTCCCCAGTTATCCTCCTTCGCGGAGACACCAATTCCCCCCGTTTGGATGAGTAATGTGTGAGGCCCGCTTTCGGCTTCCTTATCCCTTCCTTTATCTTCCCCTGATGGCACTTGGTAAGGCACAAGCTCAAGCTTCCTCGCTAGTACAGGATCCAGTGAGCCTTCGGGAAGGGGGCCGAACACCTGATCATCTTCGCCTTTCTTATCCAGTCCTGGCCAAGATCAATTTTTTCAGAATGATGTTATGACAAATGAAAGGACGACGTGTTCGGCCGCGGAATTACTTACATGGGTATCTTGACGATTGCAGTTTAGACCCGCATCCTCGGTGGTGTCCGGACACTTTATTCGTGATCCGAAGAACAATGCATACATCCCTTCGAGCGTCATGCCGAAGAATTGCTGAATAGTTCGCGGTCCTTCCGGGTTGAACTCCCACATACGGAGAGATCGGCGTTGGCATGGCAGGACCCGACGAACTAGCATAACTTGCATTACCTTGATGAGACTGACATCCCTCTTGAGGAGATCTCGAATGCGACTTTGCAATGTCGGCACGTCATGAACTGGCCCCTAGTCCAGCCCCTTATTGACCCATGACACCAGTTGTGGCGGGGGGGGGGGGGCGAACGGAAGGCGGGGGCAGCTACCCGCTTACTACTTCGGGGAGCTGTGATGTAAAACCACTCCCGCTGCCATAAGTTGGACACCTCCGAGAAGGAACCCTTTGACCATGGAGCATCGACGCCTTTGCTTATTGTGGTACCACCGCATTCTGTGTGTCGCCCATCGATCATCTTCGGCTTCACATTGAAGGTCTTGAGCCATAAGCCGAAGTGTGGGGTGATGTGGAGGAAGGCCTCACACACGACGATAAATGACGAGATGTGAAGGATGGAATTCGAGGCTAGATCATGGAAATCGAGCCCATAATAGACCATAAGCCCTCTGACAAAGGGATCAAGACTAAAGCCTAGCCCTCGGAGGAAGTGGGAAACAAATACGATGCCCTCGTTGGGTTCGGGAGTGGGGATGACCTGCCCTTGAGCAGGCAGCCTATGCGAGATTACGGTGGTTAGGTACCTGGCTTCCCTTAGCTTTTTGATGTCCCCCTCTGTGACAGAGGAGGCCATCCATCGACCTTGAAGGTTGGATCCGGACATGGTTGAAGGTCCAAAGCGCTTAGCCTGAGCCTTGGGTGTTGGAACTCGAGGTGGGGGAGGGGAAGGATTGAGCGCGAGAAGAATAGGACATGCCTTGGCCCCTTTATAAAGAGGGCGAATATCAAGTGTCCTCTGTGTGCCCGTTTGGAACTTGCCTAAAATCAAGGAGTCATACCAGCAGACGCAGTTGGGTTACCCACACCCGTATTTATGAGAATCCCGTGATAAGGGGACACGATCTCTCCTTCGACAAGACGTGCCAAGAAAACCGCCTCGCAATACATGTAGTAGCTGGTTGAGAAAAACGGTTCGAATAATGACCAGGCCATGGCGTGATGTCACGTTATGAAAAGTTGTCAGAAGATTAGATTTGTGGAAATATTATGCTCTCTACGGTGGTATGTGGAATTTGTTTTGCAGAGCCGGACACAATCCTTGTGTTCAAAATCTTCTATGGAGTATTCGGAGGAGGAACCCTCCTTTCAATGCCGAAGACAATCTACGCGCCGGACTCATCGTCATTGAAGCCCGGTTCAGGGGCTACTGAGGGAGTCCTGGATTAGGGGGTCCTTGGATATCCATACTATACCCTTTGGTCGGACTGTTGGACTATGAAGATACAAGATTGAAGACTTCCTCCCGTGTCCGGGTGGGACTCTCCTTTGCGTGGAAGGCAAGCTTGGCAATTTGGATATGTAGATCTCCTCCCTTGTAACCGACTATGTGTAAACCTAGCCCCGTCTGGTGTCTATATAAACCGAAGGGTTTAGTCCATAGGACAAGAACAATCATAATCATAGGCTAGCTTCTAGGGTTTAGCCTCTATGATCTCATGGTAGATCAACTCTTTTAATACTCAAATCATCAAGATCAATCAAGCAGGAAGTAGGGTATTACCTCCATCGAGAGGGCCCGAACCTGGGTAAACATTGTGTCCCCTGCCTCCTGTTACCATCCTCCTTAGACGCACAGTTCAGGACCCCCTACCTGAGATCCGCTAGTTTTAACACCGACAGGATGCTCTCACGACCCCGTGAAAAAAATTTTGGTAAAGTTTGGCACAAGTTTTCATGACCGCTCCTTCCAAACCGGAGCATCTCCATGAAGGATCATGGTTTTCCAAAAGGATACATGTCAATTCAAACTCCTGTGGCCGGTGACTTCATCATTTGGCCTCATAAAAATTTGCACGGTACACAATCACCATTATACCACGGGTTTAATTTTCTGGCGCATTTCAGGTATCGTTAGCTATATTTAAGACATTTTTGAGATTTTCATAGAAGTGAAATTACAACTGGAACTACATGTGCTGTCGAAAAGGATGATGATCGTTGTTTGATCTGGGAGCAACCAACGGTGCAGATGTACGATCCGTGGGGTTTGGGTTCTGGCCAATCAGAAAGCACGACTCAGACCGTGGGCAGGGTGGCAGGTTTTGGTCGGCACACGGCTTTCGTCAACGAACCGTGTGCTATTGGCAAACCAGATTGCATATTTTTGTTCACACATACTGTAATGAGATCAATTGAGTGTGCTTCCTGTATCACATAATAATAATAACAACAAAAAATAGTTCATGTTCATTGCCTGAGCTGACAGCATATCGAGGTCAACATATTAATGGTTCTTACATCAATAGAAAACTGGGCATAACTCACAAATTCAGTACACGCGACAGTTCTAAATTGAATGAATTACGTTGCAGGGTAGGCATAAAGACTAGTCTTTCGGCTTAATTCCCATGTACATGGGGGAACTTGGATCATTAAGTTGACCCCGAAGAACTTGGGGTTTTTGATGATTTTACGCTGCTCTGTTACATGGGTGTGTGATCCCTTGACTGGCAACTCATCAAATTCATCGTACTCGTCCTCATCGGCAACATCATCGACACCCAGTACCCTTCTCTTCCCAGGCATCGCTAAATGGCTATTCTTATGCAAGGGGACTTCCACAAAGAAAATTTGGGTAGCATCGCTGGCAAGTACGAATGGGTCCGCGTGATATGCCATCGTTGTCCTGTTAAGACAAGTCTTCCTGTACTCATCAATCCTTACCTGACCAAGAGGGATCCATGCGCACCTTAATAATGCCACCTTAACTTTCACGTAGTCAAGCTCCCAGATCTCTTTGATGGTTCCATAGTATAGCCTTTTATCAGCTTCATTTACAGTCATGCATTATATTCGAACAGAGCTGTTCTGATACGAGGTCTTCTGATCATGTTCCTCAGTGTAGAACGTATATCCATTTATGTCATATGCTTGGTACGTCAACATAGTAGGTGATGGCTTTTGTGCCAACCACGTAGCAATGTCATCGATGGATCCTTGTGCCAAATGATTCTACAGCCATTCGGCATAGCTCTTAGTGTGCTCCTTCATCTCCACATCCGATGAAGGCACCATTGGTAAGAAGCTTTGGTGTATCTCCGCCAAGTGTTCTTCGGAATAAGCGATGAGAACTGGGCTGCTAAGCAGTACCGTCAAATGGGCTTTCTCTGCCAATTCTCCGGGTGCAGCCATTTGCGTGCCAGCAAGGACCGGCTTACCTTTCAGCCTTCCCTCGTGGGAAGAGAGGGGCAAACCTATAGGTCTTTGTTTCATGTATTCGGTGCAAAACTCAACCACCTCCTCCGCGGTATAACCTTGTAGGATGCTTGCCCCTGGATGGTTTCGGTTCCGACAAAAGTGCTTTAGTATTCCCATGAACCGCTCGAAGAGATACATGTTGCGAAGAAACACAGAACCACAATACTTTATCTTGTCGACAAGGTGCACAGTGAGATGGACCATGACATCAAAGAATGACGGTGGGAAAAACATCTCTAGGTTGGACAATATTCTTGCAATATCATCTTGCATATGATCCAACTCTTCAGGTTTACAACTTTCTGCCATAGTTGGTTGAAGAAATCATAGAGGTCAATGAGTGTGTTTCTTATATCTTTGTCCATCATATTCCTGATTGCCACCGGGAGGATTTGTGTCAACATTACGTGGCAATCAGGTGACTTCATGTGTCCCAACTTCATTTTACCTGAGCTCACATCCATGAGACTTCTGATGTTTGCGTAGTAGGAGGAGGGTGTCTTAACTGACAATAAATAGGTGAAGAACTGTGTTGCTTCTTTTGTACTGAAATTGTAACTCTGGCGAGCTTTGATGAATTTGTCATCATCTTTTGCTTCACTCTTGCGTTTTGATTGATCAACAAGCATATCGAGCCGTGAACTGTCACCATCCTTTCTTTTACCTTTAATCTTGAGCAGAGTACCAAGGATGCTTTCACATACGTTCTTCTCTACGTGCATGACATCGATGCAGTGACGTACACGTAGAATCTCCCAGTAAGGTAATTTCCAGAACACCGATTTCTTCTTCAACACTTGACCCTTGGGTGTTTGTTTCACCGTCAAAGGGTGGTTCTTGCCAAGTACAACATTAATTTTTTAGCCATGTTCTGGACCACCTCCCCATCATAGGGTCTTGGACCCACACCTGCCTCTGCCATACCATCAAATTCAGCTTTCATCTTTCTGTATGGGTGATTTTTCCGCAAGAACCTACAATGACACAAGTACACTGTTTTGCACGAGTTGGGAAGTCTTCTGCTAGCTATCCTATCCATGCATGTGACACACCCTACATCTCTCTTTGTTTTCTGCCCCGATGTGTTGCCTAATGCCGAAATATCTTGAATGGTGTGCACCAGCATCACATGTAGATCGAAAATCTCCTTTCTATAAGCATCATAACATTTTACAGCAGGCGCATCTATCCACACTGTCAGTAGTTCTTCTACCAGTAGCTGAAAGTAAATGTCGATGTCATTTCCAGGTTGCTTTGGGCCTTGGATAATCATTGACATCATAATGTATTTTTTCATCATACACAACCAGGAGCTAGGTTATATATGCATAGAAGCACCGGCCATGTGCTGTGATTGGTGCTCATATCGCCAAAAGGATTCATCCCGTCAGTACACTCCCCGAGCCTTATACTTCTAGGATCCTTGGCAAAATTTTCAAACTTTTTGTTGATTAATTCCCACTGAGCCCCATCTTTCGGGTGCCTCATAAACCTATCCACAATTCGCTCATCATGATGCCACCGCAACCTCTTTGCCTCTCCAGGGTTTGCAAACAAACAACTCAACCTTGGAATTAAAGGCAAGTACCAAACAACCTTGAACTGGATTCATGTCTTGATCTCATCGTCCAATTTGCACCTGTCCTTTGCTCTCCTATGCTTGTATCATGGATGCTTGCATGTGGGACATGCACATGAATCTTTGTACTCACCACGGTACAATATACAATCATTCAAACAAGCGTGTATCTTCTGTACTTCATGTTCAAATGGGCAAACAATTTTCTTCGCTTCATTCGTGCTTCTGGGGAGCACATTATCTTCCGAAAGAATTTCTTTGAAAATACCTAACATCTCTGTGAAGCCCTTGTTTGATAGACCATTTGCTGCTTTAAATCTGAGAAGCGCCAAGGTGGCACTCAACCTGGAATATTTATTTTTGCAACCTAGATGCAATTCTTTCTTGGAGTCCGCATCAATGGTTGGCAGATCCTTGTACCCAATCATATCCTTTTTTGGGCCCTCGAAATCTGCAATCATAGCAGCAAAATCTAGCATATCAAGATTGTCGTCATCTGCGTCGATGTCTTAGTTCTCCAGTGGGCGTTTCCTCTTTCCGGTGTTCCATTGGTAGCTTGACGCCTCTGCCCCGATGTTAGATTCAACATCCATGTGACACTGATCGGGGTTTTGCATCTCGCTACCCTAGGTATCTTCATCCATGACCTCCTCTTCACCGTGTCTGGTCCAACGTGTATATCCATCCATGAATCCCCTAGAGACTAAGTGCATCTGGACATCTGCAACTTCATGTGACTCTGTATTGGCACAATCAGTACATGGACACATGATGTAATCCGCATCACCAATTCTCCTCTTTGTACTTTCAGCCAAATTCATGAACTCTGTCACGCCACTGATAAAATCTGCGGTTTTCCGATTCTTCAGCCATCGAAATCATCCCATCTGCAGCTGATACGTCTCCAACGTATCTATAATTTTTGATTGCTCCATGCTATATTATATATTGTTTTAGACATTATTGGGCTTTATTTTCCAATTTTATATGATTTTTGGGACTAACCTATTAACCGGAGGCCCAGCCCAGAATTGCTGTTTTTTGCCTGTTTTAGGGTATCGAAGAAAAGGAATATCAAACGGAGTCCAAACGGAATGAAACCTTCGAAAACGTGATTTTCTCATCAAATAAGATCCAGGAGACTTGGACCCTCCGTCAAGGAACCCACGAGGTGGTCACGGGGGTAGGCGCCCCCCCCTAGGGCGCGCCCCTGCCTCGTGGGCCCCTCGAAGCTCCACCGACATACTTCTTCCTCCTATATATATCCCCATACCCCCAAACGATCGGGGACGGATCCAAAAACCTAATTCCACCGCCGCAACTTTCCGTATCCACGAGATCCCATCTTGGGGCCTGTTCCAGAGCTCCGCCGGAGGGGGCATCGATCACGGAGGGCTTCTACATCATCATCCAAGCCCCTCCGATGAAGTGTGAGTAGTTTATTTCAGATCTATGGGTCCATAGCTAGTAGCTAGATGGCTTCTTCTCTCTTTTTGGATCTCAATACAATGTTCTCCCCCTCTCTTGTGGAGATCTATTAGATGTAATCTTCTTTTTGCGGTGTGTTTGTTGAGACTGATGAATTGTGGGTTTATGATCTAGTCTATCTATGAATAATATTTGAATCTTCTCTGAATTATTTTATGTATGATTGGTTATCTTTGCAAGTCTCTTCGAATTATCAGTTTGGTTTGGCCTACTAGATTGGTTGTTCTTGCCATGGGAGAAGTGCTTAGCTTTGGGTTCAATCTTGCGGTGTCCTTTCCCAGTGACAGAAGGGGCAGCAAGGCACGTATTGGATTGTTGCCATCGAGTATAACAAGATGGGTTTTTTATCATATTGCATGAAACTATCCCTCTACATCATGTCATCTTGCTTAAGGTGTTACTCTATTTTTAACTTAATACTCTAGATGCATGTTGGATAGCGGTCAATGAGTGGAGTAATAGTAGTAGATGCAGAATCGTTTCGGTCTACTTGTCTCGGACGTGATGCCTATATACATGATCATACCTAGATATTCTCATAACTATGCTCAATTCTGTCAATTGCTCAACAGTAATTTGTTCACCCACCATAGAACACTTATGCTCTTGAGAGAATCCACTAGTGAAACCTCTGGCCCCCGGGTCTCTTTCTCATCATATAAGTCTCCATCACTTTATTATTGCTTTATTTTTACTTTGCTTTTACTTTATTTACTTTGCATCTTTATACCAAAAATACCAAAAATATTATTTATCATCTCTATCATATCTCACTTTTGTAAGTGACCGTGAAGGGATTGACAACCCCTAAGCGCGTTGGTTGTGTTGAGCTATTGTTTTTGTGTAGGTACGAGGGACTCAAGCGTAGCCTCCTACTGGATTGATACCTTGGTTCTCAAAAACTGAGGGAAATACTTACGCTACTTTGCTGCATCATCCCTTCCTCTTTGGGGAAATCCAACGCAGTGCTCAAGAGGTAGCAAGAAGAATTTCTGGCGCCGTTGCCGGGGAGTCTACGCAAAAGTCACCATACCAAGTACCCATCACAATCCCTATATCCTGCATTACATTATTTGCCATTTGCCTCTCGTTTTCCTCTCCCCCCAATTCACCCTTGCCGTTTTATTCGCCCTCTCTCTCTCCTTCCTCCCTCTCTATTTGCCTCTTTTGCCCGTTTGCTCTTTGTTTGCTTGTGTGTTAGTTTGTTTGCTTGTCGTCATGGCTAGTCTCATATCTTCTCCGTTGTCTCTCGAGAATGAAGTTCTAAATTTTAAACAAACGGAGGGAAAAAATCTAAAAGATGCTTGGTATGGAATTTGCAATGCTCAAAATAGATCTTCCAGGAAGCAATCTACTTCAGTTCTTCTCCGCAATTTTTATGTAGGTGTTAATCCTTGGTATAGATATATCCTTGAAACCATTACCGGAGGGAATTTCTTGGGTAGCCATACTTTTGATTCTTATAATGCTATATTAGATTTATTTGGCTCACCACCTCTTTTGGTTAATGGAACTATGTTAACTTTGGAGCATGTTATGCAAAGACTTGAAATTATTGAAAATAAAGTTGATACTATTGAATTAATTGAAAATCTATATAAAAAGATCCACAACCAAATTACTCAATATGGATCTAAGGTAGGAATGACTTTGAAAAATATTAAGGAAAAGGAACCCATAGTTTATGAGAAGATAAACTTAGATTCTACTAGAACTGTGAAACTTGAGGGTATCATTACAAACTTGGGAACCTCTTTTTCTTCCGTAAAGAATACTCCAAGTCCTACTACTAAAATTGCCAAGCTTATGTATGTTCCTAAAAATAAGGGTGAATCATCTAGTAAGGAAACTGCAGATCTTAAATCTATAAGTATTCATCCCAATCTTTTTGCTATCACTAAGGAACCAATTGCTACAAATGAAATATTCGATCTTGTGCCTAAGAGTTTGATAATCACTAGATATAAATAAATTCCTAAGGGAAATAGATTCCTCATTGAAGAATTGCCTACCAAAGATGGCAATACCTAGATCTATTCTTGCTTGTTATGCCTAGCTAGGGGCGTTAAACGGTAGCGCTTGTTGGGAGGCAACCCAATTTTATTTTTATTCCTTGCTTTTTCTCCTGTTTATTAATAAATAAATTATTTATCCTCTGTTTTGGTTGTGTTTTTTGTGTTTAATTAGTGTTTGTGTCAAGTAGAACCGTTGGGAAGACTTGGGGAAAGTCTTGTTGAACTTGCTGTAAAACAGAAACTTTAGCGCTCACGAGAACTGCTGTCATTTTTATTTGGAAAGTGCTATTTAGTTAATTCTTCCTCAGATGATTAATATATAAATTCGTCACGTCCAGCAATTTATTTTAGAATTTTTGGGGTTCCAGATCTTGCGCTAGCTACAGCTTACTATGGACTGTTCTGTTTTTCATGTGTTGTTTGCTTATTTTGATGAATCTATGGCTAGTAAAATAGTTTATAATCCATAGAGAAGTTGGAATAGAGTAGGTTTAACATCAATACAAATAAATAATGAGTTCATTACAGTACCTTGAAGTGGTCTTTTGTTTTCTTTCGCTAACGGAGCTCACGAGTTTTCTACTTTAAGTTTTGTGTTGTTAAGTTTTCAAGTTTTGGGTAAAGATTTGATGGATTATGGAACAAGAAGTGGCAAGAACCTAAGCTTGGGGATTCCCATGGCACCCCCAAGATAATCTAAGGACACCTAAAAGCCAAAGCTTGGGGATGCCCCGGAAGGCATCCCCTCTTTCATCTACTTCTATCGGTAACTTTACTTGGAGCTATATTTTTATTCACCACATGATATGTGTTTTGCTTGGAGCGTCTTTTATGATTTGAGTCTTTGCTTGTTAGTTTACCACAATCATCCTTGCTGTACACACCTTTTGAGAGAGCCATACATGATTTGTAATTTGATAGAATACTCTATGTGCTTCACTTATATCTTTTTAGCTTTATAGTTTTGCTCTAGTGCTTCACTTATATCTTTTAGAGAATGATGGTGGATTTGTTTTATAGAAACTATTGTTCTCTCATGCTTCACTTAGATTATTTTTAGAGTCTTAATAGCATGGTAATTTGCTTAAAATCCTAATATGCTTGTTATGCAAGATTAATAATAAAACTTTCGTATGAGTGTGTTGAATACTAAGAAAAGTTTGATGCTTGATGATTGTTTTGAGATATGGAGGTAATAAAATCAAAGTCATGCTAGTTGAGTAGTTGTGAAATTGAGAAATACTTGTGTTGAAGTTTGCAAGTCCCGTAGCATGCACATATGGTAAACGTTATGCAAGAAATTTTAAACATGAGGTGTTATTTGATTGTCTTCCTTATGAGTGGCGGTCGGGGACGAGCGATGGTCTTTTCCAACCAATATATCCCCCTAGGAGCATGCACATAGTGCCGAGGTTTTTGATGACTTGTAGATTTTTGCAATAAGTATGTGAGTTCTTTATGACTAATGTTGAGTCCATGGATTATACGCACTCTCACCCTTCCATCCTTGCTAGCCTCTTCGGTACTGTGCATTGCCCTTTCTCACATTGAGAGTTGGCACAAACTTCGCCGGTGCACCCAAACCCGGTGATATGATACGCTCTTTCACACATAAACCTCCTTATATCTTCCTCAAAACAGCCACCATACCTACCTATTATGGTATCTCCATAGCCATTCCGAGATATATTGCCATGCAACTTTCCATCATTCCGTTCATCATGACACATTCATCATTGTCATATTGCTTAGCATGATCATGTAGTTGACATAGTATTTGTGGCAAAGCCACTGTTCATAATTATTTCATACATGTCACTCTTGGTTCATTGCATATCCCGGTACACCACCGGAGGCATTCACATAGAGTCATCTTTGTTCTAGTATCGAGTTGTAATCATTGAGTTGTAAATAAATAGAAGTGTGATGATCATCATTATTAGAGCATTGTCCCAAGTGAGGAATATAAAAAAAAAAGAGAAAGGCCATAAAAAAGAGAAGGCCCAAAAAATTTGAGAGAAAAAAGGGAGAAGGGACAATGTTACTATCCTTTTACCACACGTGTGCTTCAAAGTAGCACCATGATCTTCATAGTAGAGAGTCTCTCATGTTATCACTTTCCTATACTATTGGGAATTTTTCATTATAGAACTTGGCTTGTATATTCCAACAATGGGCCTCCTCAAGTTCCCTAGGTCTTCATGAGCAAGCAAGTTGGATGCACACCCACTAGTTTCTTTTGTTGAGCTTTCATACATTTATAGCTCTAGTGCATCCATTGCATGGCAATCCCCACTCCTTACATTAACATCAATTAGTGGGCATCTCCATAGCCCATTGATTAGCCTCTTTGATGTGAGAATTTCTCCTTTTTTGTCTTCTCCACATAACCCCCCTCATTATATTATTTTCGACCCATAGTGCTATGTCCATGGCTCGCGCTCATATATCGCGTGAAAGTTTATAGGTTTGAGATTACTAAAGTATGAAACAATTGCTTGGCTTGTCATCGGGGTTGTGCACGATGAGAGCATTCTTGTGTGACGAAAATGAAACATGACTAAACCATATGATTTTGTAGGGATGAACTTTCTTTGGCCATGTTATTTTGAGAAGACATAATTGCTTAGATAGTATGCTTGAAGTATTATCATTTTTATGTGAATATGAACTTTTGTCTTGAATCTTTCGGATCTGAATATTCATACCACAATTAAGAAGAATTACATTAAAATTATGCCAAGTAGCACTCCGCATCAAAAATTATGTTTTTATCAATTACCTACTCGAGGACGAGCAGGAATTAAGCTTGGGGATGCTTGATACGTCTCCAACGTATCTATAATTTTTGATTGCTCCATGCTATATTATCTACTGTTTTAGACATTATTGGGCTTTATTTTCAACTTTTATAGTATTTTTGGGACTAACCTATTAACCGGAGGCCCAGCCCAGAATTGTTGTTTTTGCCTATTTTAGGGTTTCGAAGAAAAGGAATATCAAACGAAGTCCAAACGGAATGAAACCTTCGGAAACGTGATTTTCTCATCAGATAAGATCCAGGAGACTTGGACCCTCCGTCAAGGAAGCCACCTGGTGGTCACGAGGGTAGCCCCCCCCCCCTAGGGCGCGCCCCCTGCCTCATGGGCCCCTCGAAGCTCCACCGACGTACTTGTTC